>NC_134402.1:126536357-126698857 GCF_038048845.1 Mixophyes fleayi | reverse complement strand
TATGTTCACTCAACTGGAACTGACTACATATAATTCCTGAATATCAGCTTCCTTGTTCAGCTCCAGCTCAGTTAATGGCTAGCAGGGTAATCTCAGTAGTCACTTATAGAATGAGCAGGTCTCAGCACTTATGTTCAAAATCTAGAAGTCAAATCAACAAGATAGAAACAGAGGTAAGTTGACATTTCTAGTACTAACACAATAGGACCATATTATAATTTTAAAACATATCTTGTACCAAGTAGAATGAGATGAGTCATACCTAATGCCAGATACATAATGTTGAGCCCTATCCACTGCCAAATATACAAAGATAAGCTATTTTTTTAACCCACTTAAATATACTCAGGGGAGGGCTAGCCCGGGGGGCAAGCACATAGCACTGGCCCATAATTAGCAGCCCATATATATATATATATATATATATATATATATATGTGTGTGTGTGTATACATATATATATATATATATATATATATATATATATATATATAGCTCTGAACCCTAATCGCTGTGTGAAGCATCCCATTGTTCTGAAGGGAAACCTGAGCTCTTATTGACGCAGGATATTACCAGCCACCTCTACAGATAAGCCCTAAAGTTTATATATCTGGTACGCATTTTAAATTGGCTTGGTGCTGGTACTCCTGAGTGCACTCTTTCTATTAATTCACTCAAAATCTGTGTGTCTGTACCCACGTGGTGACCTCTATTTTTGCTATTTTGCACAACAGTCTGTATTGTTACATACAGTATTATACTATGTGGCGCCCCCTCCCGCTTATTTTGTTTTATATATATATACAAGTTAACCCGTGCATGATACTCATGCATTCTAGTCAAATCAAGCTACTTAAGGTGTTAAAAAGGTTCTTGTCATGCATTTGGGCTTAGCCCAGGCCTCCTCAGGGGAAGAGCGTTACTTCCCCACGCAAGCGCCCTTTTTTAACGTGGTTTTGTCCACATGTCACCACCTCATCATTTTTCTCCATCACCTCATCCTTCATCTTCATCGCCACATCCTTCATCAAGCTACTTAAGGTGTTAAAAACTCCCCACTGTCACCCCCGGCAACCACCAACCACTCCCAACTGTCACTTCTCCTTCAAGAAATATATAGGTCAGTGTATAACTCTGCCCAGCAGGTGGCGCTGCAGCTTGGTTTGTTTTTTTTCCACACACGCCACTAGCCATTTATATAGTAGATATATATATATATATATATATATATATATATATATATATATATCTCCACAAACACTTTGCACAGGGGCCCAGAGGGACATTCCAGTGTGTCTAGGCAGGGGCAATTTATATGTAATATTTTTTTACTGAATTAATTATTTATTAATTAACTTTTACCTAATTCATGGGAGCCTCCTAGTGAGATTGAGGCTCCCATGTATTTTATTGATTGGGGCTGCCCCAATCATATTCAGAGGGGGATGGTACTGGGAGGGGAGGAGAGGCAGGGCACAGGGTGTCAATCTGACACCCTGACCCTCAGTGATTTTCTGCTACAGGGCTTCTGTAGGCTATGGGAGTAGCCCTGTAGAACTTTAAGAATGGCTGTTTTGTCATGCGGCCGCCCCCGTCCCCCCAGACCATGGATGAATGGGCTGCCATTCATCCGGCCCTGAGAGAGTGTGCTGCCGCTCCCCCGCTCCAACCAACTTCCCCGACCCAAACAGCTGTCAGTCTGTGCGGCCCTGGGGGCAGATTCAGCCTGCCCCTGAATATACTGAGCCATTTCTGGTGGCTAGTTTAATATGTAGAGCCATTTCTGGTACCATGCAAAGCACTTACCAACCATCATCTGAGTCCCCTCTCCCCGTCCTCAATTTTCCTCCTCTTGGTCCATTTCACAGTGATATCAGCCTCTTTCTATTTCATCTGTTTCCACTTTCACTATATTAGAACTTGTGAATTTCTGCAACCAAGTACCCTCTTGCCACCCTCTATTAGTTGCATTTTAGTTCTGGAAGCTCCTTCTCTCCTTTAGTCAAAAATGTTCATGTTTAATTTGACTGCATAGTAAATGCAAGTACCTGGCAGACTAGTGCTGGTAAATGCTAAAAACACTGTAGGCATTATCTAACAGGTTCTGACCTGCAGAAATGCTCTTTTGGAGTTTTTAGGAGAGTGTTTCCATCTGCTTGAAAGACTAACCCTTCTGCAAAATTATTACTATCATTAGACGGCGTTGGAGAGAAAATTCCAGACCCAAAATTGGTTGATGGGTTTCATGCTTTCATCTAAGAGAACACGTTTGTTGAGATGTCTGTACTGCAACCTGGTTGTAAAAATATTCAGTTTGTGTAGCATACATAATAGAGTCTGACTGTAGAGGAGAAAGAGATGTGCCATGTGTAAACTGGGTGCCAGATACCGCTCACCCACGGTTGCCACCAGGTAACCTGAATATCATTCATTCCTCATTCCCTGCTTCTTCCCTGGCTGTCAGGCCAGCAATCAGCTCTGCACATGCACAGGTGATCATCTCACCTGTGTTCACCTGTCTTGCTCATCCATTGGTTCCCTCTCATTTATAAGGCTGCTCCCAGCACCTCTCAGTGCTGGCTCTTCTCATCAGACTCCTGGCCTGGAAGCAGCTCATTCACTCTGCTGCAATCATCTATTACCTGCTCCGCTCGTTAGTGGTAACTACTGCAGATTATCGCTATCATCTCTCTAGGTGTATTGCTGCAAATCACCTGCTATCTCTCTGTGGACTATCACTGAGCATCACTCAGTAATCCTACTCATTTGTGGCTATTTAGTGCTTACATTCTTCTCTGTACTAGGTTCTCTATCACCGCTCACTGGGAACTCCCCTAGAGGGCCACGACCCGCAGGGTAAAAGCTGCTAAGCCCAAATTCCCTTGCGGGAATCTCTGGTGAAAACCTTCCACTTTCTTAGATTTGCGCCTCTGGGTGAAGAACCACCAATCCCAGGCAGAACAGAAGGATCCCACTCATCCTAGTGAATCCTGACACTGGGTCAGCAATTATAAAGGCAATTTATGAAATCTCAATGTAATCTCACAGTAGACCTATATATTAATTAGAATCCTAGGTTAAGATTGTTTCACCCTAGATAGAGGTAAAAATTATATATTTACTATAAAGGGATACAGATAATTGCTTTAGGAGAAATTCACCAGATTTTTAACAAAGAAGTGTTGTTTGAAAAAAGTAACAGCTACTGTATCCCCAAACCAAAAATGGGGGATGCCCAGAGTAAAAAAAATGCAGAATGAAGATAACCTAATTAATTGAATATCTTTATGTAGGTTCTAAAAAATTCCCAAATCAAAATAGGAAACTTCCTTCCTGAACTAGTCCAAATGGAAATGTCAATTAAATAATCCAAAAGTCATCCTTATCATTATATATAGTTGCACCAGTCCTCCAGCACTCAAGAAATATGCCTCCCGCATGCGCAGTACAGAAAAAAATGTGTATCTTGTGCAAAAAATTTTATGTATGTCCAACACTAAATGAGACCAATGGGTAAATGTATCAAGCTGAGAGTTTTCCGGCGGGTTTGAAAAGTGGAGATGTTGCCTATAGCAACCAATCAGATTCTAGCTTTCATTTTGTAGACTGTACTAAATAAATGATAGCTAGAATCTGATTGGGTTTTCAAACCCGCTGGAAAACTCTCAGCTTGATACATTTACCCCCAAGTATGTTCTGATTAAATAAAGAGCTTTACAATCTACTTTCTTTACCAATCACTTTCAATGTTTTATAGAGGAAGAGACAGTTATTAACAATTATTTTTGCAATATGCGGAAGAAAACAAGACACTGTGGGGTAGATTCAATTAGCCACCCGCGCATTATTACCATAACTACTGTAATAGCAGCGCATTATTACCGTTACTACAGTGACAACTGTGCATTATTACCGTTACTATGGTATTTTCTCTGCAGATTGTTACCATAACTACTGTAATAGCAGCGCATTGTTACCGTTACTACAGTGACAACTGTGCATTATTACCGTTACTACGGTATTTTCTCTGCAGATTGTTGCTAGTGGCTCACAGAGCTGCAAGCAAAAATCAGCGGAGAAATTACCATAGTACCTGTAATAATGCACAGTTGTCACTGTAGTAATGGTAATAATGCGCAGCTATTACCATAGTAACGGTAATAATGCGTGGGCCACGTTGTTCTAAAGAACAATGCAGCTAATTGAATCTACCCCTGTGATTGTATTGTTGACTGTGGATCACTGTGATATATATAAGTGAAAAAAATTATTCTCAAACTTTTGAGATTCTCACAATTTCATTTCACAGTCACCAAATAACTTAATTAAGATTCAGAAGGAATAATCTTTAAAAAGGATTCAATCAGAGCTTCATCCCCTCCTTTTCTAGACACTATTTGTCAGTGTACACTAATGCTCACTAGGTAAAGCTGTGATCAAGCTGTGATTTTCACTTAGCAGTGGAGCTTTAGATCATTTAAATCCCAATAATATATAACTATTTACACATTTTTCACTTAATATTGCCCCTTTCACAATAAACCAGACAATTACTGTTATAATTTATGTATCAAGATCACAAGGATCATTTGCAATTATTGCATTTCTTGGCTACAAATAGCCATTTTAGAAATAAGAAATTTTAAATATTTGCATTCAGATATTGGTTTGACAGAAATACAGTGGATATAAAAGTGTACACACCATTATTGAAATTGCTTTGTTTATAAAGCCTGATGTATTCCAAAAGATATTGCAATAATAAAAAGCAAAATGTTCTTCCACAAAGTATCAGTTTGGGGTTGTGCACATTTAGGCAACCTGGGTATAGCAGGAATTTGATTTGCTCTTCTTTTTCCCAAAAATGTGTTATTTGTCTTTTTCACTTGAATTTTGCTGTTTGCAAGGTCACATTAAAGATGGAAAAAGGTCTGACATGATTTATCTTAAATTCAGGCTTTAGATCACAAACACCTGCAATTTCAATAAGGATGTGTCAACTTTTTATATCCACTGAAGGAGCCAATGTAATGGAAGATGACAGTGGAAATGCAACACACCTTATTAGCTGTGTCCAATATTTGAAACTGGACCTGTGATTGATGAAAATGACTTACTTCCTATATGGCGCAACTGTGTCATACAAAAAGTGATAAAGCAACAAGCACAGTTTGGTTCAGATAGTTATTTGCTATCCTAGACCAACTGTTCTATTTTCATCTAATTGATTCTATTTGTCATATTCAATTCCAAACAGAAAAAAAGTTATTAAAAAAAACCAAGGTTAAAAGGTTGAGGTTAAAACATTTTATTTGTAAGGTAATTTGTTTCAAGTTGTTGTTAATTTGTTAGTTCATTAATTCCATTTATCAAATAATTCCCTGTATATAATTTAATGTTACTTATTTTTAAAAGAAATACCTACTCCCTTTTACTTTAAATAGCTTTAACTTTGATAAGCGCCTGAAACTTTGACCCACATACTTTTGAATGTTGTTATAAGTTAAAACAACTTTAATGTTATGGTTAGTAGTTCTTTTGTCAATAGTTTCAGATTCTACATATATCTGTTTTCCATGGAGTGTCCTTCTGCTACATTTTTAAATATTTTATGACTAGAGGTTTTTATAACTTTGTGACCAGTCCACATTGAACAAATTTGCTACACATGTTTTTTCAGGATAAATAACGCAATAGCGCACCACCCGAGCTGCAGCCCAATCGATGATCGTACTGTACTAATCTACCATATTCAAGATAAATTATTTGTCATAGTTACTTTTTCATTTCAAAATAATTTTATTAACATTTCTGATACCCTATATTTACTTTTCCACAATTACTAAACCCAAAAATTACTTTAGGTTTTATTTTTCCTGAATATAGGGATACTAAATATTTGTAAATATGACACATTGCCTATAACAAAAAATACAAAATATGTTTATCTCTTTTGTTTCTTTTTTGTATGTTTTTAAATACAGTCTTTTGCATTAAAATTGAACACTGTTTCCAGGTACCTTGGGCTATCAGTGACATCCGAGTTCATAGTATTGATCCGAGCATTAACATTATGTGACCCTCATATGGGGCTGACATTTATAACACATTGAGTCTGATTCATTAGTGTACTTTTCTGCCGATTTTGTGCAGAACATATGTAAACCAACACTGCGCATGCCCAGAACAGGGAGATTAGTAGGCAAAATAGTTAGCTAAGCCAGAGTTAGTACTTAATATAATAGCGAATGTGTACACAACACCACTTGCGAAAACCCTGCATCTTTGGAAGAAAAAAGAGAAGTGTGATGGGCGGGGACTGATATGACTTAATGAAAATGGGCATCTACCTCAGGATACGTAAGAACATTACTGTCGTACGCAGAGTTTTCATTAAATCCATGCGCAACACTTAGACAAGCTCGGGGTCATGTCTAATTCCAAAAGCTTAGCGCACAATTAAGACACAAGAATAAAAGTGCTAACCACTAAAGCAACATGCTGATTTAACTCCCAATATATTTTTAGTGATAAGGAAGTTTGGGAGGAGGGTAGCAGGTATCCCCAAACTTGAACATCCTCCCCTTATGAGTGTAATGAATGAGGTGTTGTCTTTTCACACATCTCCTAGAATTCTGTGCCCCCTCCTACCCCTGTGATGAAAGCACTCTACTAGCCCTAACAATAATACTTTAAAGACATTTGTCCCAGGTTATATAAATATATACATGTTAATCCTAATAAATAGGTAATAACAGTTCTGCATAATACACTCCAGATTGTGTTTTAAAATTTCAAAACAAACTCTTCGTATCTCCACATTTCTCATTACGGGCTTGTTTTTAAGTACTACACAGTTCGTAATCTGAGTTGAACTTACTACTTAATATCCGTAGTTGTTCGCATCTCCATGATGCATATTTCTTTCCGTTACGTAAGTAACTTAATAACGAGTTTATCTTCGTACGTATCTAGACATTCGTTTTCTGTTGAATCGCTCATTACCTATATCCCGGATGTTAATTAAAATACGCTATGGTAGTTGTGAACAGTTTAAGTCCGCTAATGAATCAGGCCCATTATTATTTATTTATTGGTAAACAAATATCTACCATTTCCACGGACAACCCACAATTAGTAATATCCTATTAATTGCTAAACTAATATTTTCTCATTTGCAGCTTAAAGTTTATAAACTGTCACATTTCTATTGAAATACAAATATTGTTAATAGCAGGAAAAGCTTAAATTGCCATTGAATGGGAAATACCATAATAAGTGGACAGGTTATTTATTACATTTTAGAATCACTCTCTAATTCTTGCCATGGCTTGTCTAGGAACTCAAAGCAAACACTCCATTTTCCCCTTGCCCCACTTAAAGGAAAAGTGTTATTGGAATGTAAATCTCAGTGGGAATTATGGCAATAGCATTGTTATAAGACGCTAATTTTTTTCAGTAAGATTGGAGAAAAATAGTTTTTGGGAAATTAAATGTAGAGTTATCAGCAAGAAGTCTGAGGCAAAGATTTGTGGCAACAATTTTTTTCCCTGGAGGAATTTTTGAAGTATTGATAGATGTAAGGGCCACACTATGGGCAGAATCAATGACATGTGATATTTCTTGTGGGTCCTTTCAGTCTGAAGGATCAAAGGATTTGGAGAGTGTCAGCTATTACATACTTCGAACCAGGGTGATAAGTTTGATTTAATTCTAACTGGTAAAAGAAGCCCACTGTGACTGCAAGGAATTTAGCCTTTGAGAAATTGCAGATATTGAACATTTTATAGTCATGTACATGGTGATGGGGTGCATTTTTCCTTCCAAAATGTGACTACATTCCTCGTAGAACTAAATTAATTGCTTAAAGTTATCGGTCCGTCAAAAAAATATTCTTGGATAGGACTGCTCCAACTCCAATGCAAAAGATTAAATAACAGGTAGAATGGAAAAAAAGTGTCTAGATTTTTGAACCCTCATGGTTATGGTTAAAGTTTCTTTTAGAAATTGAAAAGCAGATATAGGTTCCTACGTACAGTGTCAGGAATTTATCCTTTATAGTGAGAGCTGTAGCAGAAGCAATTGTCTAAGAATATTTGATACCTTGTCAATAATAGTTTGCATATAAAAAAAATATTGTGTGTCTTACAGGCCTATGAGGTTTGGCCATCTTAAAACTATGGTTGCTTTCTCATGGACCTTATTTTTTCCTTTTTTTTTAAAATGCTATATGTTGAAAGGACACATGTAGTATAAACAAACAATAGAAAAAGAGAAAGGCAACATATTATTATTGTTTGTTTGTAAGGCGACCCAAGGTTTCCGCAGCGCTGTACACAGTGCAAACTATACAGATCATACAGGGTAAAACAGTACAGAACAAAAACCAATTAAACCAAGACTCCAGAAGCTCCAGGCATAGCAATTACCAAGAGGTTGGAGCAGAAGAAATAGTATAGAGACAGAAGGGAAGAGAGCCCTGCTCATAAGAGCTTACATCCTAAAGGGATGGCAAACAGACAGCAGGTACAAAGGGAGTCAGAAGTGGGGATCAAGCGCTGGAGGAGTGAGTAAGGGCTGGAAAGAGAGAGGGGAGGAGAATGAGCATGGAGAAAGGATTAGGTTGATGACTAGTAGGCTTTGAGAAAGAGGTGAGTTTTAAGTGGCCGTTTGAAGGAGCACAAGTTAGGGGACATTCGGATAGAGTATGAGAGGTCATTCTAGTGGAGAAGGGCAGCTTGGGAGAAATCTTGGATTTGGGAATGAGATGAGGTGATCACGGTGGAGGAAAAGCGGCGGTCATTGGCCGAGTGCAGGGAGCGGGAGAGGGAGTGGATGGAGAGAAGGTTGGAGAGGTACGGCGGCAGTTGTGTGGGAGAGGGTGAGGGGCTTGAAAAGAATTCTGTAGGGGAAGGGAAGACAGTGCAAGGCAAGGCAGAGAGGGGAGGCAGAAGAAGAGCGGTGTGAAAGGAAGATGAGTCTCGTGGCCGCGTTAAGTATAGAATGAAGGGGGCGAGGTGAGCGTGGGGGAGGCTGCTAAGGAGAAGGTTACAATAATCAAGCCGTGAAATGATGAGTGCATGGATGATGGTTTTGGTGGCATCCTGAGATAGGAAAGGCCGGATGCGGGCAATGTTACATAGTTGAAAGGCGACAGGAGTGGGCAAGGGATTATGTATGGGGCAAAAGAGAGGGAGGAGTTAAAGGTGACGTCCAGACAGCGGACTTGGAGAACAGAAGAGATGGTGGTGCCTTTGACAGTGATGCAGAGGTATATACAAGGTCCATATTTATATTTTGTTAGAAATATAAAAACATTTATGAATAAATAATAACACCACGCAAACAGAAATTTAGGTTGAGAGAGGGAAGGTAAGGAAAGAGAGGAAGTAAAGGGGAGGGGGCGGAAAAGGATATCATGGACCTTTTAATGTTCAGGTTCAGAGATTATGAATCTGAGAAATGGAAACCTGTTACAAAACCCATTTTCAAAAGATGTTGAAGGGCAGTTTTTACTTGGAGTCTATGAAAGAGAAGATGATAAAAAACAACCGATAGTCCTAAAATATGTTGTAGTGAAATGCTGAAAGGCGGCCAGGTCACTGCAAAGGATAAATGATGGAGTATTCATCATGACCATCACATGTGTTGTAAACTTTAACCTAATGAGGTCTATAAAAGTTTAAATCCTTATTTGGAAAAAATAGTAGCTCTTTGATTTCAATAAAGTTTTCAGATTACCACTCATCCTATTTAGTGAATGGTCTTTGCTCTCGACATAAAATAAACCAGCACTGACAGGGAAAGTACTTTTACAGATAAATACACTTTCCAGATTCCCCTCAGTGTAATCTGACATGGCCTTGATTTCAGATACTTGACCTGTGGAAGGGTGGCACCTGGGATGAAATTGATGGCACATTGTGGCGTAAAGATTCAGCCCTGCATTTATAAAAGATGACATCAAGATCAGTGACTGCCAAAGGACAGGATGGAGAGGATTATTATTTTAAAGACACGTAGCGAAACATGAAAAGCCCCAAGACAAGATTGACTGGATTGCCCCCATAGCAACAGTAAGGTTTTGTTTAAACCAAGTTAGTTCTTACAGAACAGGATTTAAAGATACTGAAATTGTATAAAAATATTTGTTTCTTGTACAAGACATAAATTTATCCGTTAAGGAAGATAGTTTTCAAACAAATATGTCCAAATGGAACCTTACTCCCATCGCTGTGTAAAGTATTGTTGGGCAACATGCCTTTTCTCTGCTTTATGCCCTGTTTGCTCCAGCCCATATATTCTGCCTTGAGTCTCACAAGCTTCATCTGTAGCTTCAGCTCTTATTGAAATAGATCTGGAAAGCGAGTGAAGATTGACAGGTCATAAAGCAGAGATTAAGACGGAACTTGATCTTACTTTTAGTCCAGAGTAGCGATTATCTGCATCATGTGCAGGGCCATCTCAACAACATTATGGGCCCCCGGGCAAAGCAGTGCACCAGGGCCCCTACATATATAGATATATATATATATATATATATATATATATATATATATAGATATAGATGTATAGAGATACAGATATAGATATATAGAGATAGAGATAGATAGATAGATAGATGTACTTGCCCAGTGATCCTTGAAGGTTTTTTTTTTTGCAGGTTTTTTCTTTTGCAGGATTATTTATTCTAATTAAGAGCCCTGCCTATGGGGTCCCCTTGCCCGTGGGGCCCCCGGGCACCTGCCCATTGTGCCCAATGGAAAAGATGGCCCTGATCATGTGACCTCTACAGGGAGATCACGGAGCGCCCACAGCACATCTGGCATCAGAGGGGGAGCGATACGCAATCTGCACAATGTGGTCTGTCTCCTTCCTCGATGAGAAAAAGCTAAAAAATCACAACAGTTTGATGGATAAAAACTTTGAAAAGCTGGTAGAAAATTTGGTCACACAGAAGTCACATTGAATTGCTAGAAGCATTTGTTCTAGCTTGTAATACTTATTTACCATTAATGCTGATATATTATTACAGATTGATGTCCTTTTCTTTTACTAAATGTAACTTTAATTTATTCTGAGAGTAAGGATAATGTGCAAGCCTTTTGAAGGTTTCAGGTTGCCCATCACTAAGGTAGAGAGACATCTTGAGAGAGACCTAATACTCTGGTGCTCTTAAACCAGGGCTTGTTTAATGAAATTACCAGCAGTCCTTAAATCCAGGAAGGCCATTGTAGTAAAAAACATTTAAAACATGATCCAAAAGCTAACAACACTATCAACACTGTTGATGCATTGCAGGGAGGCCACTGTGGATAGGGTTAGCCTGAGCTATGCCTTTTTTATCTTTTGTATGTAAGTACATTTTGTTTTACATTATAATAAAAGTATTGCAGCACTTGATCTATTGAAATCTTTTCAACTTTAGCGCCCCCAACTCAAACTGGTAAGGGAAGCATCTGCCAGTTGTAACAGAAATCCATGTCCCCGTGGTGAGATAAATGAGGAAAATTCTTAAATTGATATGGGACACACAACTTCAATGGAACAAGGGGACTTACAGTCCTTTTAAAAGAATAAAGAAAAATCCCCCTTCTCCCATAGTAGGAGGAGCTGTTGAAAATCAGAAAATCAGAAGCAAAACTGATGCAGCCACCCTCTCCCTGATGGACCCCACCAACATGATCAATACTCTACACCCACCCAGAGCCGGATTTAGACCTCATGGGGCCCTAGGCAAGATATTGGTTTGTCCCCCCCCCCCCTCCCTCCCTCCCTGAAACAATCCATAGCACAATTTTTTTAGCATAGCATATACTCCTATAGTTAAGTATAAGGGTACACTACGTGCCACCGCACATCACGCTGCTCCTCCTGCATCACACTGCGGCCCCTCATTACTAGGGATGTGCACCGGCGACTTTTGAGGTCTCGTGTTTTCTGTTTTGGATCCGGATTTTCATTATTTTTGGGGTTCGGATTTGTCTCGCAAAACACTTGACGAAAGGTCTCGGTTCGGATTTAAGGTTTTGGATTCGGATTTTTTTTGGAAAAAACATAAAAAGTTTAAAAATCAAGTTTTTGGGCTTATTTTCACTCCTATGCTATTAGTAACCTCAATAACATTCAATAACAAGCATTTCCACTAATTTACAGTGTATTCTGAACACCTCACAATATAGTTATTAGTCCAAAACGTTGCAACGAGGTATCTTTCTGGACTGCGTAGAGGAGTGGGTCACCACAATATATATAATAAGAAAACCATCAACTTGTATGATTCGCACCAATAAATGTACCTGGACTGCGTAGAGGAGTGGGTCACCACAATATATATTAAAAACCCTGAACTTGTATGATTCGCACCAATAAATGTACCTGGACTGCGTAGAGGAGTGGGTCACCACAATATATATTAAAAACCCTGAACTTTTATGATTCGCACCAATAAATGTATCTGGACTGCGTAGAGGAGTGGGTCACCACAATATATATAATAAGAAAACCATCAACTTGTATGATTCGCACCAATAAATGTACCTGGACTGCGTAGAGGAGTGGGTCACCACAATATATATTAAAAACCCTGAACTTTTATGATTCGCACCAATAAATGTATCTGGACTGCATAGAGGAGTGGGCACTGGGCACCACAATAAAATATATAAAAAACCTTCAACAGGTCTGCACATACGGCTGCTCCTCCATCCTCTCCATCATATACATGTTGGAGTTTTAGCGTGTGACAACCTCTTGTTTTTGATAATGTCAGTGCATTTTGAATATTTTTCAATTTGCCCCACACCAATGAATGTACTTTATCTATGATACGCATCTATCTATCTTGACTGCGTAGTGTGGTGGCCCCGGTACACAATTTGGTACCGAGGCCACAATATAATTAAAAAACCCTCCACGGGTCAGAATTCCACCAAAAAAGGGTATGGACTGCGTAGTGTGGTGGCCCCGGTACACAATTTGGTACCGAGGCCACAATATAATTAAAAAATTGGGCATCAACTGTCACCGTTGTTTAATATCTGATACACCTAAATATGGACTGCACAGTGGAGGGGAAGGTCAGGGAAGGTCAGGCTTGACAACCACCAACATCCTTGGACTCGCCTTGTGGATTTGTGATAATTTCTCTTTAGAAGGCAGAGTTGTTTGCTGTTTTGTTGCTGACAGCATAACTCTCTTCAATTTTTTGTAGGGGGAGGAGGAGGAGGGCTAAGATCCGTGGGTGAAGCTGAACCACTAGTCATGAACACGGGCCAGGGCCTAAGCCGTTCCTTGCCACTCCGTGTCGTAAATGGCATATTGGCAACTTTACGTTGGATTTTACATGCCCGGTACTACGAGATTGGGCATCGGGCTTGGAAGACGACGTTGATGGCATTTCATCGTCTATGTCATGACTAGTGTCAGCAGCTTCAGCATTAGGAGGAAGTGGGTCTTGATCTTTCCCTACTTTATCCTCCAAATTTTTGGTCTCCATTATATGTAGCACAAGATACTGCAGAATGTGTGAACTTGGTAATATTGCAGTACCAATGGACTTATACTGCTGGATTGGTTTTGCAAATTTGGTTATAATTATATATATTTTTTTTCATTTTTAATTTTTTTTTACTTTTTTTTTATTTTTTAAAAACTTGGGAATAATGGGGAAATAACTATGCCCTTAGAAGCACAGAGCACAGGACACAGCACCACTGGACTGAACAGGACACAGCACAGGACCCAGCAGCACCACTGACCTCAGAAGGACAGAGCACAGCACACAGCACCACTGGACTGATACTGCAGAACACAGCACAGCACAGCACAGCACAGAACTAAACAGCACAGCACAGAACTAAACAGCACAGCACGAGATCTACCAGGACAGAGGACCACCTAACACACCCTCCCTCTACCCTGATCAATGCCCGAGTGAAGATGGCGGCGACTAGCGGGAAATTTATAGGATCCGAGTATCGCGAGATCCGACAACGGGATTATGAGTCAGAGCCTCAGTTTCAGATTTGAATTTGGCGCCAATACCCGGATCTGTCTCGGATCCGACTCGGATCGGCAACGTTCGGGTGGGCTCGGATTTCAGAAATCCGAGTGCGCTCATCTCTACTCATTACTGTCCCTCTCATTACACTGTGCTCTCCTTTATCATTACACTGCATCACCATGCGGCCCCTCATTACTGTCCCTCTCATCACACTGTGCTCTCCTTTATCATTACACTGCATCACACTGTGGCCCCTCATTACTGTCCCTCTCATCACACTGTGCTCTCCTTTATCATTACACTGCATCACACTGTGGCCCCTCATTACTGTCCCTCTCATCACACTGTGCCCTCCTTTACCATTACACTGCATCACACTGATGTCCCTCATTACTGTCCCTCTCATCACACTGTGCTCTCCTTTATCATTACACTGCATCACCATGCGGCCCCTCATTACTGTCCCTGTCATCACACTGTGCTCTCCTTTATCATTACCCTGCATCACACTGTGGCCCCTCATTACTGTCCCTCTCATCACACTGTGCTCTCCTTTATCATTACACTGCATCACACTGTGGTCCCTCATTACTGTCCCTCTCATCACACTGTGCTCTCCTTTATCATTACACTGCATCACACTGTGGCCCCTCATTACTGTCCCTCTCATCACACTGTGCTCTCCTTTATCATTACACTGCATCACCATGTGGCCCCTCATTACTGTCCCTCTCATCACACTGTGCTCTCCTTTATCATTACACTGCATCACACTGTGGCCCCTCATTACTGTCCCTCTCATCACACTGTGCCCTCCTTTATCATTACACTGCATCACCATGCGGCCCCTCATTACTGTCCCTCTCATCACACTGTGCTCTCCTTTATCATTACACTGCATCACCATGTGGCCCCTCATTACTGTCCCTCTCATCACACTGTGCTCTCCTTTATCATTACACTGCATCACACTGTGGCCCCTCATTACTGTCCCTCTCATCACACTGTGCCCTCCTTTACCATTACACTGCATCACCATGCGGCCCCTCATTACTGTCCCTCTCATCACACTGTGCCCTCCTTTACCATTACACTGCATCACCATGCAGCCCCTCATTACTGTCCCTCTCATCACACTGTGCCCTCCTTTATCATTACACTGCATCACACTGTGGCCTCTCATTACTGTCCCTCTCATCACACTTATTAAAAGTCTTAAAATCATAATTAACATGACAAGAAACTGCAGTTCATGGTTAGCAAGCCCAGTAATAAAAAAACAGCAGTCTTCTCTCACTACCACGTCACAGACCGTCCGCCACTACAGTTATTGACTGCAGCCCTCTACCTACAGAAACATGAAAAAGTGCTGGAATGCAATAATCATGTTAATATGTCAGTCTTCTGCATGAATCCCATAGTGCAACATTTAATGCAGTCAGACCTCCTCATAATATAAATCCCACCAGATTCAGGATAGTTGGCAGACTGCCCTGCTCTCTCCTACCTGTTCTCGTCACTTTCACGACTTGTGGCTGCTGGTGTCTTTAGATCAGCTGCTGCTTGTCTGGATCCTGGAATGCTGGAGGCCCTATTTGGAAAAAAATATGGGTACACGAAATTTAGTAAACTCCAACCAGCCCCAGTGTTAAATCAATATAGCACCCACATTTTATAAGTACACCTCCCTCCAACCAAAATATTAAATTAATAGCATACACATTTAATAAATAGACCTATTTCCCTCCAACCAGCTCCAACATTAAATTAATAGTGTTACCATTTAAAAAATAAACATATTTCCCTCCCACAAACAGCCCCTCATACACACACATAATATAAATACACTGGCCCCTCACACACACACATATTATATTAATATAAAGGGTGCCTCTTTTCATTTTGAGCTAAGAGAGGTGTCAGGATTGAGGCAGCGGGTCATGTGAGGGAATAGATAATGAGCACGTTTCATGGGGAATATCAGAGAAAAGCTGGTGAGTGTTGTAAGGGTATTGTTGGCTGAGGAGGGGCCGTGTGGGGAACAGACTTCTAACTCACATGCCCCCCCTCTGCCCAGCACCTTTAGCCACACATGCCCCACTTGTGCCCTGCAGCTTCCATCACACATCCCCCCTGTGCCAGAGCAGCTTCCATCACACATGCTCCCCAGTGCCAGAGCAGCTTCCATCACACATGCCCCCCCTGTGCCAGAGCAGCTTCCATTACACATGCCCCCCCCCCCCCGTGCCAGAGCAGCTTTCATCACACATGCCCCCCTGTGCCAGAGCAGCTTCCATCACACATGTCCCCCCCTGTGCCAGAGCAGCTTCCATCACACATGCCCCCCCCTGTGCCAGAGCAGCTTCCATCACACATGCCCCCCCTGTGCCAGAGCAGCTTCCATTACACATGCCCCCCCCCCATGCCAGAGCAGCTTTCATCACACATGCCCCCCCTGTGCCAGAGCAGCTTCCATCACACATGTCCCCCCCTGTGCCAGAGCAGCTTCCATCACACATGCCCCCCCCTGTGCCAGAGCAGCTTCCATCACACATGCCCCCCCTGTGCCAGAGCAGCTTCCATCACACATCTCCCCCCTGTGCCACAGCAGCTTCCATCACACATGTCCCCCCTGTGCCAGAGCAGCTTCCATCACACATGCCCCCCCTGTGCCCTGCAGTTACACACACACATGCCCCCCCTGTGCCCTGCAGCTACACACACGCATGACCCCCCCTGTGCCCTGCAGCTACAAACACACATGCCCCCCTGTGCCCTGCAGCTACACACACACATGGCCCCCCTGTGCCCTGCAGCTTCACACACACACACATGCCCCCTGTGCCCTGTAGCTACACACACACATGCCCCCCCTGTGCCCTGCAGCTACAAACACACATGCCCCCCCTGTGCCCTGCAGCTACACACACACATGCCCCCCCTGTGCCCTGCAGCTACACACACACATGCCCCCCCCCCTGTGCCCTGCAGCTACAAACACACATGATCCCCCTGTGCCCTGCAGCTACACACACACATGCCCCCCCTGTGCCAGAGCAGCTTCCATCACACATGTCCCCCCCTGTGCTAGAGCAGCTTCCAGCACACATGTCCCCCCCTGTGCCAGAGCAGCTTCCATCACACATGTCCCCCCCCCTGTGCCAGAGCAGCTTCCATCACACATGTCCCCCCCTGTGCCAGAGCAGCTTCCAACACACATGCCCCCCACTGTGCCAGAGCAGCTTCCATCACACATGCCCCCCCCCCCTGTGCCCTGCAGTTACACACACACACATGCCCCCCCTTTGCCCTGCAGCTACACACACACATGCCCCCCCCCCTGTGCCCTGCAGCTACAAACACACATGATCCCCCTGTGCCCTGCAGCTACACACACACATGCCCCCCCTGTGCCAGAGCAGCTTCCATCACACATGTCCCCCCCTGTGCTAGAGCAGCTTCCAGCACACATGTCCCCCCCTGTGCCAGAGCAGCTTCCATCACACATGTCCCCCCCCCTGTGCCAGAGCAGCTTCCATCACACATGTCCCCCCCTGTGCCAGAGCAGCTTCCAACACACATGCCCCCCACTGTGCCAGAGCAGCTTCCATCACACATGCCCCCCCCCCCTGTGCCCTGCAGTTACACACACACACATGCCCCCCCTTTGCCCTGCAGCTACACACACACATGCCCCCCTTTGCCCTGCAGCTACACAGACACACATGCCCCCCCCTGTGCCCTGCATCTACAAACACACATGCCCCCCTGTGCCCTGCAGCTACACACACACATGCCCCCTCTGTGCCCTGCAGCTACACACACAGATGCCCTCCTGTGCACTGCAGCTACACACACAGATGCCCCCCCTGTGCTCTGCAGATACAAACACACATGCCCCCCCCTGTGCCCTGCAGCTACACACACACAAGCCCCCCCCCCCTTCCTGTGCCACACACACATCCTTGTTCTTACCTTTTTTTACAGGAACAGAAAGAAATGATGGAAGTTCCTGCACGACTGCCATAGACTTCAAGCAGCCCGCCTAACACAGTGTACCATGTGATCGCTGTGATCACATGACCCTGTGATGTCATATTGACGTGCCAAGGTACCTAGGCTGAAGGTTATTTAGCCACTACAGCCTCTACCGCTAGCTCTAACACCAGCCCCTCCCCCGATTTTTTTCTATTTTTTTTACCTCCCTTGTCCCCCCATCTGGGCCCCCAGAGAGCCGCTAGGCCCTAGGCAGGTGCCTAGGTTGCCTAGCGGTAAATCTGGCCCTGCACCCACCTGGGCACAATTAAGTGGTTTCTTAGACAAAGGTAAGACTGGCCACCCCTAACACCCCCTCTTTTCATTTTCCATATAAATTGTTAAGCACACAACAGCATTATTGCACTACGATACCCCGAACTACTACTTTGCAAAAAGATCTGGAACTTCCTAACTCCACCATTGGCAGCACCACATACCACACCTTAACAACAAGTACAGACAGTCCTAAAACCCCACTATTAAACAAATACAGCTTTAAAGGCTTATTTCAAAGACTTAGCTTATTGATTTTGGCCCACTGAAAGTGGGGAGACACCTAGATGTAATTACTGCCTGTCTGGCAATAGGAATCAGGGAGAAGGAGCCAAGCTGTTGGAAATCAGGTGTATTCTGGTAAAGCTGCTCTCACTTTGTGTGAGCCCTCTGTGGGCTTGCTGAGGGTAGTCATCGTGTGGCTGTACTCCCTAGGGAGATTGGGTCCAAAAGAAAAGCCGATTTCCCCCCATCCAACAGTACCCAGCCTGCGCTAAAAGCACTAGGGCTCTTCCTACGCCCATGGGGCAGTGTGGGGTAATTAAAAAAGATTTTATAATAAAAGCACCATTATGATTTGGGGAACCACAAGTGCCAACATGCCCTAGCTCCTAGGGCCCGCTGGGACCGGTAGTGCACATTAATCCCATGATCCATGTTTGTCCAAAAAAAAAGCCTAGTAAAATTAATCTCAGCTTGAAAAAACAAAATCTTCTGTTCTTTAAGATTGAGAAACTAAAATAATCCATCAGAACCTGATTGGTAAAATAAACAAAAACTATTACAGGCGATGCACGCTAGCTCCTGACTGCAGGAACTCTCGTCTCAAAATGAAAAAATAACAGACCCAAGTACTCGTAAACTGGGGATTTTACTATGACCTCAGCTCTGACAGCGGGGGAAAAAGTTTGCAGGAAAGGGGCCAGAGATGGGAAAGGGAAAAGCACCAAGCTGTAATCATCTTTCTCAATGTCATCATTAGCAGACGTAGTAGCACAACATAATGAAGCAATATTATGCACATATTGAATGTATCTTACAGCTTCAGATGTCTCAACAATATTAGAAAATGGGATTAACCACTGCCTAGGTCACAGGCGGATGTAAACAGAAAATGAGATGCATTTCATGGCTGCATTACTTCAATGACAACTAACCCACATACCATGCTTTTTTCAAGTCCTCAATCTTATTGTAACTTAATTCTTACTGAATTGTAGAGATAACAAAAGAAAATTAAGACAGAATAAGGCGCTAAGTGAAGTTCAATCAAATGGTTGAGTGATAAGAAAATCAGAAAATAATACTTAATTTTTTAAATAGACAGCTCCTTAACTCGATAACACTTACTTGAAAGTGTCAGACCTGGAAATCAAAAACAAAAGAGAACAGAAGCGCCAACCATAGTGTAATAGAATGATAAACACAATCAGCAGATATATAGTGCCAAATGGACTCGTACCAGAGTGCAAATAATAATGAGCTTATCTGAGGTAATGATGGTATGGATAATGCAGTCTTCCTTGACACCTTTTCACGTTTACATATCCCACAGGCGATCCAATGTGGAACTAAAACTCAGAGAACGTCATATAGTGTACTATGTTCATAAACAGGATATAATATAGTGAAAATCAGGCTGGTAACGTCAATACAAAAAATGTATTCAAAATAGAAATGCATCACAGTATAAAACAAGTCAATACCTGTACATTAAAAGTAAAAAATGAAGCTTATCTGTACTCATCCAGGTTAGCAGGGATCTTAGATGAAAACTGCAGCCCTGGTCACGAGCTGAAAGTCCCAAAACTGGTTCAAATTCTGAATAGGGTACTGTCCATGGTCTCCGGCTGTTTCAATCCTGGATGAAGTGCAGTCCACGTTTCTCGATGCGTTTCATCTATAGAGACTTTTTCAAGGGGTCCTAACAGAGAGAGTCAGGCTGCTATTTTGGAAAGAGGGTGGAAATGATGCGTCCGTGCAGATGGAAGTAAAATAGTAACGATGATTAGTGTGCATAGTTCTCACTATTTAATCAGGCTTGGGACGGTCTTTTCTCGTACTCCTGACTTTACAGCAATCATTCTAACACGAACATTTCAGGTTACAAACAAGCTACCATTGCTACAGATGAAATTTGAGCGTTATCCCAGATAAAACAGCATTTTCAATATACTTTTGTAAATTCATGAGCATCACAAAGTCATCATGGAATATTCCAGGTTGCTGGATGAGGCCTACATGTATCCTAGAAAATTGCAAATCATTTACAGTTGCTTCCATGTCTAGTAACATAGATCACACCTCTAGTCAACTCATTGCCCCTGCACACACTGACTTAGTACTCTCATAAGTATTTAATTTAGTACTTTAATTACAGACTGTATTTCTAGTAAAATTTCACAGAGCACACTGGATAAGGACTCTCATGGCAATCCACCTTGCATAGTCCCTATCTTTTCTTAGACTTATCATGACACCTGGGACTTCTCACCCTTGCTAATGTGGAGAGAGCAGCAAACCCCACAAATAAATGTAATTACAGGACGGAGGTTAAGGTAAATGGGACAGGAGTAGTGACCAGGCTTGTTTTATTCATGGTTTATTTAATGTTAAAATGTTTGCACCAGACTTTAAAAAAATTTCCTTTTTTGCACCTGCTCAATTAATGGATTAAATTCACAAAGCATCCAGTAATAAGAAGTTTGAAGAACAAGACTAAGGATACTGCAGATTATGTATTTTGCTTCATTTGAAGCAGGAGACTGTTTGAGCTACTTTTCTATTCGTTTCTAATCACAAATGCAGAGTACAAACCAGATTTACACTTAGACTGATATATTGAAGTACCCGTGGAGAGATTAAGGGCAGGTTTTCTTGGAGCAACAAGGCCACAAACACTTTTTTGAAAGTCCCCTGTGTGAAATAAAACATTGAAAAGTTTCTTCTAAATCCCACTAAAGGCATGGGGCCAAGAACTATATTAAATTCAAATTCTCTGCACTTGGCAATAAAGTACTGACTTTAGGCACAAAGCATTTGCATATATATTCTTCTGAAATGTAGCCCCAAGCCGTTTGAATTCACTATTTTGTTTTCTTTATTGAAGGCATGACAATGAAAATAATTTGAAACCTGTTCATTTATTTTTTTGCCCTGAAAAAGCACAGCTCCATAAGAAGTAGCAGACCTTTATTTGAAGTCAATATGTTTCTAATAATAAGATTAGATTTTACTGTATTGTTCCTCGGGTGCAGACAAGTTTGAGCGCTCTTTCAAAATAAAGAATTATGGGACATTCCCGCTTTCTTTCATGTACCTACATAAAAATAAGAACCAAATATTTTAGGCATTACGCATTCTGTCTGTTTTGCGTAACATACATCTGACAGGAACAAGTATGTCTAAGATTATTTTTAGTTTGCAAGATGTCAAAACTAATTTTTCAGATTAAAAATGTATGTGTAGAAGGGGATATACTGTAAAATATGTTATACTTAATAATGGTGCTTTCAGAAATGTGCATTTTTTCCTGTATTAACATCTTCTGACGATCTTTTAATATAAATGTGGGAGCAGTATGGCACAGTTTTTGAATTTATTACAATATTGACAATATCTACAGCAGGAATAACTATACAAAACAAAAGGCCACTTGGTAAAAATTTTGAGGGATAATTAAAATGTTAAAATGCTTGTAAATCACATGGTCACTTTACGTGGTGTAGGAAAAGAAATGATGGATTAAGAGGGGTCATTGTAGTTCACACTGTTGCCCAAAGATATCAGTTCAATGATGGGGGTAAGGGAGCAACCCAACTCATGGGCAGCACGGTGGCGTAGTGGTTAGCACATCTGCCTTACAGCACTGGGGTCATGAGTTCAATTCCCGACCATGGCCTTATCTGTGAGGAGTTTGTATGTTCTCCCCGTGTTTGCGTGGGTTTCCTCCGGGCAGGGCCGTAACTAGGGCTGTGCGATAGGGGCGACCGTCCAGGGCGCAACGCTGAACGGGGGCGCAGTTTAGGAATATTTTAGGGTCATTTGGTTAAAATTGAGGGCTAGAGGGGGTGGCATTTGTCTTTCTCGCCCCAGGCACTAGAATTCTAAGTTACGGCTCTGCCTCCGGGTGCTCCGGTTTCCTTCCACACTCCAAAAAACATACTGGTAGGTTAATTGGCTGCTAACAAATTGACCCTAGTCTGTGTGTCTGTCTATGTCTGTGTGTCTCTGTCTGTGTGTGTGTGTGTGTGTATGTTAGGGAATTTAGACTGTAAGCCCCAATGGGGCAGGGACTGATGTGAATGAGTTCTCTGTACAGCGCTGTGGAATTAGTGGCGCTATATAAATAAATGATGATGATGATAAAATGAAACATTAAAGTTTAGTTTTTATAGGTAACTATTCAAGAAATGAGTCTGTTAGATTGTATGTACAAATGTCATATAAGATAGCTCTTGATTGAAAGAAATTAGCAACTGGGTTAAAAAATAAATAAATAAAGTATAAATCTTATTCCATAGATCCCAACCATAGTGCAAAACCCCCCTTGAACAGATCCAATTGACTGCTATATTGTACATATATTGTATGTAAACCTCAAATGTGCATGAATTAAAAAATAATGTATTAATAATAATTTATATAGGTGTTTAATCCTGGCTCAAAAATGGATTCCCCTGTTTTGCCCAACTTGTCCCATCACACAGTGTACCTTTTTGCGCCCCCACAGACACAGACATCTTAAACCTCAAATATATGATCTTGTTTGTAAAAACTGGAGCATTTTTGAAAAGTAGGCACATAAAGTCACTAAATAGCACTTGCACTGTACTTTTGAACTTTTGGAAATAAGCCTTACTGCCAACAAATAACATCAGGGCCGTTCCTCATCTCTGTAAGAGCCTCGTCTCAAGTGGCACCATCCCAGGGGCAGCAGAGATGAGGTTCTTACCTCAAACAAATATGTAATCTCTCAAGCACTTATACCACATACATCTAGCAGCCTGGTCAACTCTATGAAGTATCACCACACTCCACAATTCAATACCATAGTAAAAAGTTAGGAATTGACCTATGGTGCTTAAACTATGTACACCAAAACTGGTAAGAAATAAATGATAAAACAACTATGATTAATAGTAAAGTCTGATACAAGAGAAGAAAGTCCAAGTGCAAAAATATTTTCTCAATAACCGTAGTATTATAAAAGATTTTGGGGAGGAGATCAATAAATCTCCAGGACCCACTGTTGCACTCACGTGACATAGGCCATTTCAAGACCTGCAGTGAAAGCACCAAGTTGTCAGCGATCCTAATGGCTCTGATCTCGTTTGCTGCACCCATGCACTAAATCATTCCCCCAGCTCTTCACCTAACTTCCTTCTAGATATAGTATGTGGCTATAACCACTTTCACCTCATTGCCCCCTTGATTCATATGTAGGATCAAAAAGAAGGGAAGAAACCAAACAAAAGGATTTTATGCATTACCTTTTATTTAGCATAAAAAGTAACTAAAAACACATTTACAATTTCCTTAAAATTGCTTAAGCATGTAAAAAAAAGTCCCCTTTTCTGGGATATTTCCACAAGCATTTGTACCAGATATGAGCAGTAAGTTCGCCTCTCAACAACACATGGTGATATAAGTCACAGGATCTGTCATGTCTTCTTTTCTCCAGCAATCTGAGTTCCGACAGGTACCTGCCAGCAGTCAAGGATGTCACCCAGAAGAACCAACATGTTTCAACTCACTGAGGGGTGTTTATTAAGGTAACTTCTTACCTTGCCTACTGGGGCTCAATTTGCCTCTTGTTCTCTGGTTCTTAGATGCTCTTTAATTATTGATTGTAGAATAAGAGCAGGTTGCATGTCTCTCCTGTGTTCTTGACGGCAATCACTGTAGAGCTCGGTGAATGATAGAGGGAGAGAAGAAGGAACAAGAAAATGAGAGAAAGTACTCTCTCTCTCTTCCTCTCCTACCTCTACTTCCCTCCCATTGTCCATTAACATGATTGTCCATGCAGTGATTGACCTGTGCATAGTTGGAGGAGGTGAACGTAGTGTACAGGTGCCATATTGGGTGGCAGAAGTGGGCACAATGCCACTGGATAATATTTAAACTTTCCCCACATTAATGTGAACTTTTTTTTTCTTCTCTCAATGTATTGGTAGTTGTACTTTCATTTAGCTATTCCATAACTCAGAAAAGTAAAACTCAGTGCCCAGTTATAAAGGGCCATAAATTGCTTAAAGAGTATGATAAGATCAGTCTATGTGTGCAGCATTATATTCTGAAATACAATTTTAAGATATAATGATTAAGAAACAATAAAACATGAAAGAAGGTACATATTGGTTTGATCATTGTAGTAAAAATATTAAACTGATATTAACATTTACAGCCCCCGTCTTTCCTTAGACATTACCAAATTAAGTAATAGGTAGGAGTCTGTCAAGCATGTATGAGCTAGTCTCTGTATTCTTTTTTTCATTTCTCTTTGTTAGAATGTCAACTAACATGTTATTTTTAGTATAGATGTTTGTCACAATTTTGTGAGTTAATTGTGCTATTATTCAAATAGTGGTTGCTCTTCTTATTTTTATTAATACTAATAGCAGTAATAGTAGTATGACTTACATTTTACTGTATGCCAGCTACATAAAACATTAAACAGAGTATTATAAACTTTTATAACAAAGACTGAGACATTATAGCTAGTGATGGACAAATTGATTAGGCTCAATCAAAAATTTAGTGGCATTATAGCAATTTCAAAAGCAAGGACACGCGTTCTAAACGTAACTCGCACTCCGTATTCTACGCATGTAGCCATGAGTTGAGGACTTCTGAATTCTTCAAGGAACGGATCTCAAGATTCGTGCACTGTTGAATTCGGGTGTAGGTCTGCTGTGCTCTACTACACAAGACACTGCAGGATACGTCCAATCACGATGTTGATTATAAATTCTCAAGAGAACGCACAGGAATTTGTTTTTTTTATAGAATTAATGTCCCATGGTAATAATAAAGGCATTAAAAATAAAGTAGTAGTATGGAAAAAATAGTGTTTGGTTTTTTTTAAAAAAAAGTTTTTTTCCATGAAATACATTTATTAGAATGTTGTTAATGTCTACTGAACATAAAAATAAATGTTACAGTTGCTCGTGATTGCAAACTCATGTACAGCATGCATACGAGACTGTCATCATTACTTATCAGGACTTACACTAGCCCCAGAGCTGGTGCAAGAGATACGGCAGAAAAGCAAGTTACTTTCACAGCCAAGCTTGATACGGCCATAGATGCGTGCACTGGAGTTTGCCATGCCCCCGTTGTACACTGAATATGGCAAAATGCCCGTTCCCCGTCCAGTTCATTCCCCGAAGTTGGAAGCTGTAATACGCGCTCCTTGCGCTCACTATCGCACGAATATTGCGGCCGTATCTGTCTGTTCTGGGCATGCGCAGGGTGATTCTGTGTACAATATGCTTAAAATCAGCAGATACGTGCCTTGATGAATCAGGCCCTATGTGTTTTTGCACTGTCAAGAAACTCTTAAACATAGTCTTCACTAATTAATAGAGAAAGAAAAGGAAATGGGTCAGAGAAAAAATGCACCACTGATTTTACAACTACCTCTTGGACCTGAACATACTAATGAAATGAAACGGTAAACAAACCTTTCCATTAGGGAAACAGACTATCTGTCAACATCAATGCAAAATATATTGGAATATTTATGAATATGGGAAGAAAAGATATGAAAAAATAAGACAGAAATAAAGTCCCAAATGTTTATATTGTGTGACTATATGAAACCGGGTGACCGATTCTGTCAACAATGTAGTGTGAAATGTGAGAAATTGCGTTGGCACAAGCAGGAAAATCAAATCTACATTTTTTGGTGAAATCAAATCCAAAACCAAAACACCAGCCCGATTTAGTCAAAATCGACACCAACACCAGACACACGGATGGTTCCCAAAATCAAAACTATATCCTGCTGTTCCTATTTAAGACAATAGATGTAGTAACACAATATATATGTTTCTACAACCCCAAATCAAAAACCAAACTATGAACTATATAACACCGTAAACCATAATGTATTTTTTAATTTGAAAAACAAACTATGAACTTTATAATACAGTAAGCCCTCATCCAAATTTTGTAAAACCCCTTCCCAAACCAAGACATAAAATACAAAAAAACACACATATAACAGATAAGGATATGTGGTGGTAAAATAGGTGCTGCCCTGAACCTAATGTCCATCTTATAGCTGGCACAGTCCCCATAAGAGGGACTACAAGAAGTACAAAAGGTAGCAGTGCATCCAGCCTGAAAGCAGTATTAACTCAAGAAGAGGCAGCAGTTGGAGCAGGAATATGGGACAGCAACTGCTCAGGGACAGTTGACAACTAACATATCATATAGCTGGTGGGCAGTTGTCTAAGCACCTACCCCTCTACAGGTCTACAACATTCTAGACAAGTTAATTTAGTTATGCAACAAAGATTGTACGCATTGCTAATATTGTCTGTTGCGGAAATCAAGCCAAGAGTCCAACGCTGACAATTGGTGGCAAAAAAACCTCAGTAAATTGGCTGAAACATGGCCTCTAAATGTGTAAGTGTGTCCTACATGTAACATGTCCCTAGTTGCACTAAATAGATTGACAGACCACCAACACTGTTTTCGAGTTTGGCTCACCAAAAGACAACCATTCACAACAGTCAAAGCAAATTGCCCAAATCCCACACCCCCACACACAAACACATACGGACACATTTGATTCTGCTGCCCAGGTGAAGGTTGGGGCTGTGTGGATTGAACAGAACACACTACCCCAGCAGTGGTGTCAAGACTTGTGCATACCTAGTAGTGACTACTAACCAGTGCCTGATTGCTGGCAAGTGGTGAACATAGGAACTCACAATAGGGTTCAAGTTGCTGATCCTAACTTGTGAAATCCAGAGGTGACAGGCAAAGTTATCATCTCCTTCACTGTCATCCACTACACAGTGGGGATTAGGACCATGTAACTAGTTCCAGTGGTACATGAAACTCAATATTCTCTGTATTTGGATATTAATTATTATGTAACACTTGCGGTACATTGTTCTACTCTAACCAATCTTCCATGTCTATTTGCTGTCTAGAGGTACAGAGCTGAGGCACTATGAGCTTCTCTCTGCTAGAGACATTAATAGTACTGAACTTGCTTCCTGATCCCACCAGACAGTACACATATGACATGGAGGTTGCAAAATTGGAGATAAGCCTGTGGGGAACCCTGTCTTTGGGTAGAGGTAAGTATAACAATGAGAGTATTGAGATGGTATAATCATGAGCAGGGGCAATATGGGGGCATTTTTAGTTGGCACTGAGGAAATTGCTACATTGCATAGAGTCCGATTATCTTCTTCCACTTCTGTTATTGAGCATACTGAACTGATCATTGTACAGCCAATTCCAATATATCCTTTCCATCATTTTAAAATGATCCTATCCTAGGATTCATAATTGATTGCAAACATGTAAATGACAAAATCACAAACAGCCAATATTGGCTTTTCCTATTTTCCAAGACAATCTTGTAATCTTGGTCATTATGGGGCTCATTTAGAAGTGGATTCATATGCACTCAAAATGTATCAAACATATGATGTTTTCCTCTTTAAAAAGGCTGTACAAATGGAAATGTCAATTAAGTAAGATGAATAGATGCAATTGTTAATGACTATCAGCTGGATAGCTCAATACACAATCAGCCAATTACAAGTGGTTAGACAGTGTTACTGATAGTGCCCTTCAGCGGTCACAAGAGATATACCTCTTAAAAAGGCGTATCTGCAGATGCGTTGCGGTCTGATTACGTGATAAGTTCCTGTACACGTCCTATGATTTCCCACCCCCATTCTGCCTCTCCAAATGATAGGTGATACAAGTCAACTGTCAGGCACCATCCCCGCATTGTGCCTGCCACTTCTGGCTGAGGGGGCTCTGTTGCTAGGCAACAAAGACGCTGCTTCCCCCAGTCGTCAGAATGCTCCCTGAGCAGGCACAGTAGCGTGTAGCGTCCCCGTTGCTAGGCAACGGGACACTATTGTGGCTCCCTGTCTGCGGCCTCTGACGTCACTGACCTCCGACATATCACTCGCCTTGTACCCCTATTTAAACCTGACTCTGACACCATTAGGGTGCCAAAATATCAGGTCTTTTCCTGCCTCCAGCATTCCATGTGTTATTCACCTGCTATTGACCTTCTGTTTGACCCAGTTTGTTCCTTGACCATTTTCCTGGATCCTGATTTGATTTGCTTGATCTCTTGGTTTGACTTTGGCTACTCTGACCATTCCTTTGGATCTCCCTCAGTACTGTGTTGTCTGATTGGCTTGTCCCGGATTGTTCTGACCACCCGCATTACTACTACACTGGTAACTGTCCTGGAGAACCGCGACCTGCGCACCCATAGCAGCAAAGTCCAAACCTACTTGCAGGGGTCCCTGCTGAATACCAGGGGTTTGTTAGTCTCAGCGCCTCCTTGTACAGTAGCGTTAATACCAGTTAGTAGATCCATTCAATTCACAAATCTGACATCAACAATACACAAAAAAAAAACTATATAGGGAAATCTGCATATTTCTGTCTGGAGCATATTTAGTGTGAATGTGAAGTACAGAAATGCGATAAAAAACATAGTATGTCCAACACTAAATGATCTCCTAGGGGCTCAAACATTCCTCAACTAGACAGACTAAAATGCTTTATATAAATTATTTTCTATTATCATTTGGTAAATCATTCAATTATATTGTTATTTTCATTACTTTAGCTTTGGGCAACTCCTGTTAGCTAGTAACCTCTATGTCGTCCAGCTGTACAGTGATTTGTCTTATCATCTCAAAATAATAGCTTTATTTAAGCACAACATATGTCAAATAAGCAGCACTTCTCCACATTTGGCATTCCTAAAGCTTTACTTTCTTCAACATGAATATTTCAAACACTGTGCTTATCTCAGTATGAGGCAAATAATCTCAAAGTAGGACCACACAACGGTATGTGCAGATCGGATGACATTAACAGCACATGCACTTCATGATCATGTATGAGGTATTATTAAAAGACTGGGACATTTTCATTTCATATTTCTGATGCAACCTAGGGCAATTTGTTAAACACCTGGCATTTGGTGACCATTACTAAGAGGACATTGTCTAAACAGCCATGGATTACAGAGGTGCTGTTTTTCTGACATTGCACTTCTGGTTTGGTTTGAGATCAAAGAAATGTTCCAAAACTTCAAAAGCACAAAAGAAAAACACAACCGGGGTGGAAATCTGAGAGCATTTGAAAACTGTTATTTTAAAATCATGATAATGGAGACATTCTATGTAAAACATATTTGATGCTGCAGAAAATGCACTTGAATAAAGCCAATTTTCTCAGAAACTTATAAAAATGTAAGGGCTTTTATGAAAACTCTCTGTTGGATTACACTGCACTGTATAAATAGATGATTGACACAGGGTCATCATAATGTGCACATATTATAAAAATATAGTAATAAATCAGCCTATGTCAAGTAACAACTTAAACCTCCAGTAACTACAAATAACAATTCCAGCTAGTCAAATATATACAGCCCATCATTTCAGAGACACAAGAAAAGTATAACATTTTTAACGGTGTTTCACTATAAATATACAATATGTATTTTCCTCACCAGTATTCCAGATACACATTGATGAGCAAATTAGGGCATACAACATTTCTTGTCCATGTGTGGGCTCAAGGAACAATATATAATGGCTTAGCACTTGGTGGAGAAGTACGTGGTATTACAGAACAGTTTATAGTTTCAAAAACTGTCACAGAGTTTCACAGAGCAAGACAGTGCATGATGACCAGGGCTGCCATCAGGGAGGTACAGGGAGTACAGCAGTATGGGGCCCAACAGCAAAGTGGGGCCCCACCAGCCTTGAACCCAGACAATTTTTTAGGGGCAGGGGCCTCTGCAGTGAATTAAGGGAGGTAGCTGACACCATTTCTAGGCAGCAGCTGCTCCTGAGATGTGAGAGGTGGTGTGGGGAGAGACCTCTGCGTCTAACTAAGAATGCAACAGCGGATGTCGGGCCCCACAGTTGCCGTTATTTGCTCCATTCCCAGTTCCCCGGCTCCTGGACACAGAGCCACGACAAGGCAGAGAGGCTCTCTGCAGCATCGCTGACGCCATGTAATTAATAGCGTCACATCGCTGTCATTGGAGAGGAGCTGAAAGAAGACAAGAAGAAGAAGAAGAGGGGTAAGTAAACTACTGCAGGGGTTAGATGAAACCGGGGATGGGGGGTAACTGTAGAGAATGGGGTTAGGGAGGCAAATGTTGGGTAGAGAATAATTAAAAAATGAGGCTGGGGTGAGAGAAGGAAGGAGGAGGGGCCCTATCTGTTACATTTATACTGGGCCCCACAATTTTTGGTGGCAGCCCTGATGATGACAAATGACATTTCAACTGTGTTACACGGAATCACAATGTAATCAAGCTGCTATTCACCAAATTATAATAATAAAGATTATTGTTAGAATTTCTGAAATAGTGGGCCTGAGTCATTAAGGAAAGTAAGGCAAAAAAAAAAGGAGTAAATGTTCTCTGGGACAAACCATGTTACAATGCAAGGGGTGCAAATTAGTTTATTATTTTGCACATAAGTTAAATACTGGCTGTTGTTTCATGTAGCACACAAATACTTGATAACTTTATTTTTACACTGAAATATAAAGTTGATCTAGGACATGCCCTACCCCAACTATATATCTGTCCCCACATTTTAAATTTACCTCCCCCTCCAATATAACATGGTTTTGCCTAGGTGCAAAGAAACTCCTTTTTTTATGCTTTACTCTTCTTAATGACTCAGACCCAGTTTTATCAACTCACCACACACATGCAATAAAGCATCCAGATGGATGATTGATATAAAGTGCCGTTTTCTTTTCCAGTCCAAAACAGCTGCTGCAAATGCACCATCATCCACTGCTCCATGATAATGACTCATAGCGAATGTACATTGAACTACAGTGGTAATAGAGGATAGAAGAAGATGGAAAGGTGCGAGGAGAAAGATTTTTCTGCTACAGCAGTTTGTAACACAGTTTGGGGGGAAGAGGGCAATGAGCAGACAGCTGTGATATGTGTTTGGAATAGGTGTAAATGGGGATGTCTTTAGTGGCTGTAAGCAAAGTGCTTTATTTGGATAAGGGTCAGGTGGACTACAGTTAACCATGCAGTTTAGAATGTTAATGGCATAATAATACTGCTACACAGTAGCTGTATATAACCACCTAATCATAGCAATATCATAGTGACATAGTGATACTTACATGGCAGCAAAGAGTCAGAAGAGTAATTGCACACAAAAGTGTGGGGTTAAGAAATATAGTCAGGAGATGATGGAAATGGGATGGCAACTATTTAAGAAATGTTTATTTCTAATTAAGAAGAATGCAAGAAGTTTCACTAGGCTGTATTATTACTATTAATATCTTAGATTTGTAAGGCTCCACATTGTTCCGCAGCATGATCCAGTAGGGTGACAGGACATACATAAAACTGGACATACATAAACCAAGGACATACAAGGCAGACAAAATAAATGCAGACATGAAAAAAAGGGTACGATAAGGCAAGATAATTGATTCTTATGTGGTGCTGAAATAATAGCTCTAATAATAGACTAATAAGCAGTAAACCAGAATTTGTCATAACTTACATGGAGGCTCATAGAAACAGTCACAACTAATACAAAAGCTAACCATAGATCACCAAAACATTGAGGACAAACAAGTGGTATTTCCAGCCCTTTTGTATCCCTCTAGCAGCGAATCATGGCCTTTTAAGTTAACTGGTACTTTGCTCTTGTTAGACTCAGTGGCCATGCTACTAACCCTAACTAGTGCTCTAAACTTGTTTTTTCTTTTTCGAAAAGGGGGCACAGGGCATACTTGGGTGATTGGACTAACACAACATAGTTGATCCTGTGTATGTAGTAGAAGAAAGAGGTGCCAGGTGGGCTTGACCCTTTTTACATGGCCTGGTACTTCTTTTTCTCAACAGAAGGGCATTCACATTCCAGCCCATCCAAAGATGAAAAAACTGCAGGAAAGGTAAGTGGTAGATACACTCTGCTACAAAGTGCATTTAGAAAATAATCAAACCCTATATAGGGACTATGTTTGCCAAACAATGTGTACAGTCATGGCTAAAAGTTTTGAGATGACACAAACATTATTTTTCACAAAGTCTGCTGCCTCAGTTTTTATGATGGCAATTTTCATATACTTCAGAATGTCATGAAGAGTGATCAGATGAATTACAATTAATTTCATAGTCCCTCTTTGCCATGACAATGAACTTTATCCAAAAAACAACATTTCCACTGCATTTCAGCCCAGCCACAAAAGAACCAGTTGACATCTGCTCATTGATTCTCTCATTAACACAGATGAGAGTGTTGACGAGGACAGTGCTGGAGATCACTCTGTCATGCTGATTGAGTTAGAATAACAGACTGGAAGCTTTAAAAGGTAGGTGGTTCTTGAAATCATTTTTCTTCCTCTGTTAACTAAGAAAGGAAACACATGAAGTCATCATTGCTTTGCACGAAAGGACTTTACAGGCAAGGATATTGCTGCTAGTAAGATTGCACTTAAATAAACCATTTATCAGATCATCAAGAACTTCAAGGAGAGAGGTTCAACAGTTGTGAAGAAGGCTTCAGGGTGCCGAAGAACATCCAGCAAGTGCCAGCACCATCTCCTAAAGTTGATTCAGCTGCATGCTTGGGCACTACCAGTGCAAAGCTTGCTCAGGAATGGCAGCAGGCAGGTGTGAGTGCCTCTGAATGCACAGTGCAGCAGAGATTTTTGGAAGATGGCTTTGTGTCAAGAAGGCCAGCAAAGAAACCACTTCTCTCCAGGAAAAATATGAGGAACAGACTGATATTCTGCAAAAGGTACAGGAATTGGACTGCTGAGGACTGGGGTAAAGTCATTTTCTCTGATGAATCCCCTTTCAGATTGTTTGGCCATCTGGAAAAATGCTTGTCTGGAGAAGGAAAGGCACTACCAGCCCTCCTGTGTCATGCCAACAGTAAAGCATCCTGAGACCAATCATGTGTGGGGTTGCTTCTCAGCCAAGAATGGTACCAGAACATCCTACAAGAACAACTTTTCCCAACCATCAAAGAACAGTTTGGTGATGAACAATGCCTTTTCCAGTATGATGGAACATCTTGCCATAAGGCAAAAGTGATAACTAAGTGGCTCAGAGATCAAAACATCGATATTTTGGGTCCATGGCCAGGAAACTCCCCAGACCTTAATCCCATTGAGTACTTATGGTCAATCCTCAAGAGGCGGATGGACAAACAAAACCCCACATATTCTGACAAACACCAAGCATTGATTAGGCAAGAATGGGCGGCCATCAGTCAGCATGTGGCCCAGAATTTGATTGACAGCATGCCAGGGCAAATTGTAGAGGTCTTCAAAAAGAATGGTCAACACTGCAAATATTGACTCTTTGCATAAACTTAATGTAATTGTCAATAAAAGTCTTTGAAACTAATAAAATGCTTGCAATTTTACTTCAGTATACCATAGCAACATCTGACAAAAAGGTCTAAAAACACTGAAGCAGCAAACTTTGTGAAAACCAATACTTGTGCCATTCTCAAACCATTTGGCCATGACTGTACATTTAACCCCTAAAAAGTTCCACAAAGATGGACTTGCCTTACAAAGCTGCAATTACTCAGATTACCACAGGCCACGACTTACTGGTCTGTGTGATAAGCATGCTCTATTTGAAATTATTCTGGACATAAGTGAAACACTGTTACAAATGTTGTACAGATTATTATAAAACAGTAGTTATGTTTTGCTTCCAGCTGTTATATTGCAATAATATAGAACTTATATTTGCTGCATTTCTCCAGATACCCCATGAGGGAAGAGAAAACATATAAGACTGGGATTTTCTCAGAACAGGGCTATATTGTGTTTCATATTACAGAAGATGATCTTTTGCTCAGAGGTAATTGAAAAAGACCGTAGGTTTCTCCATGTAGCATATATGTTCTTGAACTGTATTTACTACTTATCCTCTTAATTTTATTATTTTGTTCCTCGTTCATGTAATTGGCTTCTCTGGCCCCTGATTTTATTTATTTCAGTGCCTTTTAACAAATAAGAGATGTATTACATTTTGATGCAAACATTTACTGCATTACATGTTTTTGTTACACATAGACATCAGAACTGATTTATTACTAATCTTAACACAATTACAAATATTTTCAGGGTTCACACTTATTTCTGCTTAAATTACTAAAACAGTTAAAGTGGGGCTGTATTTAGTAAAATATTTGTTTTTACAATTTTTTATTTTGCCTTTACCAGAGTGAGAGCATAGAAGACGCTTCAGGGTCACAAACTGTTCTATAACAAAAAAACAAGAACCAAAGAGCAATGCCATAGTTTGGGCTTTTAAGCTCAAAAATAAACTTCATGATGTTAATACAGTTTGTTTCCTTCTCATCTATGGAGGGGGCACCAAAAGTTCACAGTACCCGGACCCCAAATTTCTCTTGGCCGTCCTGTACATACCATTGCCTGATACCGGTGCGCCCTATGTTGGAAATAGACAGTTGTGGCATAGTTTTTTGGATACTGTTTATTCTATTTTAGAGCGTTAAAAGAATGTTACTGCACTTCAAAATGTCCATTTATCTGTATGAGAGTGGATTGTGTGACACACCAACTAGGGGTTAACACAGGTGTTCTAACCAGTATTGTTTTGTATTATACCATTGATTTCTATGATCCATTTATTGCAGGGGAGTTTTGCTGTACATTTAGAAACTGCATTGAAATAAATGAACCATAGATATAAATGGGCCATAGACATGACTGGAGCTGCACAGCACTGGTAATTGTTTTGTTTTTTTCCTACATCAATATTGATGTGGGATCAAAGAAGGGAACCCTGGGACTCCCATTACTAACAGCCAATTACATCACCTGCTGTGATGTAATTGGCTGTCAAAACTTGGCTTTAAAGCTACTGCTGCTTTAAATGTATCATGCAAAGTTGCGGATATTGGTGATTTGCAAAAATCGCTGTTTGATACATTTACCCCCCTGATGTCCCCACACTCATAATTTAAGACAGAAATGAGAATAAATCAAGCAGCAGCAATTTATGAGATAAACAGAAAAGTTGAAACTATTGAATGGAGATGCCCTAAAGTGTTAGTAGATCGGCCTTTGTGATGACATGTGTAGTTTTACGGCCAAGCAGTGGGGACAATTCTACCAAAATAAGGCTAGTTTAGCTAAAGTAATTGCAAACAGTACCAATGTGCATTTGCTTGTATCTAGGAAGAATACTTTCTATACTTGAACAAGAAACCCCTCTACCCTAAATGAATTGCCTGTATACTGAAATCAAACTTAATAGCAGAACCATTTAAATGAAATTCACAGTCATTGCACACATTAAGTAAGGCTAGTAATAACTCTAATTCTATTTCAACAAGGTCCTTTGTTATTTTATTTAATATATGAATTGGCAAGCAAAGTAAATGTGCAGTAGATGAACAGATTTTTTTAGGACATATAACCAGCCTCAATTGTTATCATTTTTAATAGTATGTTTGCCTATACTATACAAAGAATAGAACAATAATAATAATTTTCTAAACTTTGCAAATTAGTGTATAACATTACAGGACATAAATTGATAACATATAATTACTTTAAATTAATTTATTATAGTGAATGATTTCACTGTATATATAAAATCTTTTATATCTTTGTGACTGCACTATGACTACAGTATGTACCATTAAAAAAATCCCTGCTTTGAAATGTAGCATTTGCTATTTGCGTTCCTTTTGGGAAAAGTCCAAATTAAAGCTGTAGAATCTTTATCTAAACTGCTGACACTGGTTGACTACAGTGAGCTTTATAATGTGTTAAATGTTTAACCCATACTTCACTGAAGATAGTATGAACAGAATCATTTTTGCATCTGTTTGCTGGATTTGGTTTGCAGACAATCACTTTGTTTCTCAGCTAATTTAATATAGTTTGGGGTTTTTTTAAATGAAGAGACACTGGTTTAATTTGGTAGCTTATCGGATACATATGTGTTTATTTTTTGGCCATTACACACAGGGCTGCCAGAAATTGCAGGGCCCAGTACAAATGTAACAGGTAGGGCCCCCCTCCTTCTTTCTCTCACCCTACCCACATTACTCTCTACCCAACATCCCTCCCCCCATTCTCTATGGTCACCCCCCATCCTGTTCCATCTAACTCTTGCAGTATTTCACTTACCTGTCTGTGTCTTTTTCCTGTCTCCTTTCTCGGCTGCTCTATTGACAGCACTGTAACGCTATTAATTACAAGACGTCAGTGATGCTACAGGGAGCCTCTCTGCCAAGACTTTGAGAAGACACCTGAGACTCCAGCAGGATTCCCTAATTTTCATCACTATTATATCCAATGTAAATTGGATCTAGTCGGAACTAATACAGATTTTACTGTTGGTTCCCTGTTGCATGGATCTACTAGCAGTGATCTGAAGACCCGAGTCAGGTTTTTATGAAGTGAAAAGGTCATTTCTACTCTACATATTAATCATGTGACCTAACCGGAATTTTAGTTACAAATGAAGAACTACATAGATGTTCTGGATTAAAATGTAGTCGCAGTGGCGCACAAACACCATTTAGTGCCAGCTATTATATACAGTAACACAGCACAAGATAGAGGAGTGAAGGCTTTATATATACAGCAAGTGAGTGGCAAGAAAAATGTTATACTGCTATGATTTTGGTATCAAACTAAAATACGTTAAAACTTAATAGCTTTTAATTTCTTGCAGTTCAAGACATCGTTGCTGTGCTACCAATGAGTATTATAATTGGTTATGACTGTAGGTAATTTGAAAAATGCTTGTCCATTTTGACATCCTGAAAGACAAAAAAATAAGAGAGAATGGGACTTTCCAATTCTTCCATGTTGTGATCCAGCTTAACTATGGATAATTATATAACCATTAAAATGTTATTTTTGTGATTTGCCCAGGAAATGAATATACATATTAACAGAGAGGCGAAAACAGTAAGCAACGTGCCCTATAGTCTTATTGCCAGCATATCAATAACAACCTTTAATTAAGGGTGTTTGGAGTATGATGGCTGTGTAAGCAGATGTGCAGAATAAGTATTAAATTAATAATATAGGCTTACACCTTATAGGTTAATAAATCAGGTTCAGTGCTTGCGTCAATGGATTTTTCCAGATTATCAGTATGTACAAATATACAGATTGAGGGTGTATACAAGATACAAACATGTAACAGGTACACAACAGCTTATGGGTTTACTATAAAAAATTGTAAATATTTTTGCATTACATTTTTTGTGACGACTATTACTATTATTTTTATTATTTACTATAATAAATATATATATATATATATATATATATATATATATATATATATATACATATACAAGTTAACCCGTGCATGATACTCATGCATTCTAGTCAAATCAAGATACTTAAGGTCTTAAAAAGGTTCTTGTCATGCATTTGGGCCTAGCCCAGGCCTCCTCAGGGGAAGATCGTTACTTCCCAACGCAAGCGCCCTTTTTTAATGTGTGTTCATGAGGTAAAATTACCTCACGAAAATGAGTTTGACCCCTCAACTCGTAAATTTAGCCTTTACTACCCCTCCTACGGGGGGAAGGGGGGGATGATGGAAGTTAACTGACTTGACTATTCTAATTTTTTTGTCAAATAATGTCAGTATACCGAATTTCAGGTCAATTGGATGAGCCCTTTCTGAGAAAATAGTTTTTTCCACACACACTAACGCACGCCTCTACACATGTGTGTTCATGAGGTAAAATTACCTCACGAAAATGAGTTTGAGCCCTACCAAATTTCAGCCCTTTTTGAATTTTTTTCCCCACACACACTAAGAATTTAGTAGGTCAGTGTATAACTCTGCCCAGCAGGTGGCACTGCAACTTGGTTTTTATTTTCCACACACACACACAGACGCCACTAAGCATTTATATATTAGATATATATATATATAATATATTTATTTAATGGATATCATATGATTCTCAGATAGATACCAACCCAATGACAGCTAAAATGTATTAGTTATACATTTTTATATAGGCTATATAGTGTACATAATGGTAGGTACTGCAAATGCATTTTCTAAGTTCAGGAATATTATGTGATTTTGCAATTCAATAAGGAGAGTGGTTCTTTCTTCTTCTTCTTCACCCAGTTACATACGGGGTCATTTATCAGCCTGTCACTTGGAAGCCCATTTCCAGAGTGCTATTGTTTGACAAGAACCTATGAGAGGAAGGAATCCCTTTACTAGCCATTCTCAGATAATGGAAAGCTTGTGTTAGGACAATGCACTGACTGTAAACCGTCATTCATACAGCTTTCCTTTGATTAGATTGCCAATGTTCTGCAAATTTTATATTCTGCTTTTATCCCAACATTTTATATGATTACACAAAGCTATATTTTCCTGTACAGGAATACTGCAATTGACTAGATATCCATTGTGGGGGGGTTATTTTTTGTATTATTATTTTTTTTTTACATTTCTCTCACTTCATGAATTGCATTTTACTGTTGCAAAGAGAATTCATAGACAGATTATAGTACACTTAGTAGTTGGAAGCATGCCACGTATTAGCAGCAAAGGCTCACTAACACTATAGCTAACTTTTAGTAAAAACTTTGTATTGAAACCTTTCAGGTATCATGTTTATATTTATTGGTTTATAAAAAGGAGATTAAAGTGCAGGTGTACATTTATTTTAATAGCCTATGTTATCCATGTTATTCTATATAATCATTTTACACAATGGTACATGGAGGAAATTATTGGTTACAAAATAATTTTCAGCATTAGATTATATATGTTTTCATAATAGTACAATGTAAAACAGTGCTACTTATGACTTGCTAAGAAAAATCTAGTTACTATGACATTGGCAACATTGGAACCATTAGAAACATTTACGTGTACCGCATACAGGAACAATGCTTTGTCTTGCATGCCTCTGTTTATGTGACGTATGCATATATGTGCACGTCTAAAAGATACATAAACATGTTTGCTATTTTTTTCCAACTGAGATGGTATTGCAAAAGGGGCTACTTTTATGAAGGGTTTGCAGGGATGTTAATGAAATTCTATTTTTTTTTAAATGTTCCCCAAAAATTGACCGTCTGTCATAATGGCTATTTTTTGTATAACGAATACGCAGTTCCATTTAACATAAGAAATCTGCCCCTACATGGCAACTGCTATTGAAGTGCAACCTATACACTTTGGGGAGATTTAGTGTTGGAGGTATGTTTAATTTTGGGCTTCACATCCAGTTAGAAACAGTGCAAAAGCACACGACTTGCACTGGTATTTTCAGCTTGTATCTCTCACACATCTTTGCGCTTGGAGAGGGAGCAATCACCACGTAAAAATTGTATCCTTGTAAAAATTACAAGGATAACAACTTGTGATATGTCCAGCACAGTGGCCTAGTGGTTAGCACTTTTGCCTCACAGCACTGGGGTCATGAGTTCAATTCTCAACCATGGCATTATCTGTGAGGAGTTTGTATGTTCTCCCCGTGTTTGCATGGGTTTCCTCCACATGCTCTGGTTTCCTCCCACACTCCAAAAACAGACTAGTAGGTTAATTGGCTGCTATCAAAATTGACCCTAATCTCTCTCTCTCTGTCTCTGTCTCTCTCTCTGTCTGTGTGTGTGTGTTAGGGAATTAAACTGTAAGCTCCAATGGGGCAGGGACTGATGTGAAAGAGTTCTCTGTACAGCGCTGCAGAATCAGTGGCCCTATATAAATAAATGATGATGATTGGCTGCCAGTGAAGGGTGTCCCAGTTACTTTCAGCCATAGTGGTTTCAAGAAATAAGAAAACAATATTTTATATTTAGTAAAGTGGTAAATAAGGGTTTTTACAGGACATATATTCAATTACAGTTAATTTTATGACCATGTACATGTCATTTACTTTTATTTTAGTGGGACAATAGGCAGGGGTCTTAGAGACCAGTGTCCATTATACTGGGACCAGTTGGGTGACAAAGTTGCCACCCCTGGTCTCCTAGTCTTGTTAATTATCCCAGCCCCCACAGTCAAGGGTGGTGGAGATAAGTCAAACACTTTTTAGTGCTAGGCTGGTGATCTCTGGGAAGTTTGGCCACACTGTATTTTGGAGCCCCTCACCCCATAGAGACTTCAGCCCTGTGCTGACCAGCTTTGGGCTGATTTTTAGTATAACAAGGGGACCCTAAGCAATTGGTCTACCTGTTATAGTGGAAACCATCCCAGGCTATGTAATGCTGTGGCTAGTCCCAGGCTACTCCCCCAAATCCTTAGATTTGGGGGACATTTTTTAATTAATACTTTTTTTTACACAGAGCACCATTTGTGGTCTGAGTGGAGGTAAAAGTCATTTACTTAAAGTTCTTCACTATTCAGTCACACTTGTTTTTTTCCGCACGTGATAGTGACATCTGTTCAGGCCACATCTGCTGCTGATTCATTCATTTTTACAACATCTTTTAGTTATTTATTACTGCCCAAATCTGTCATTCAGTGTAGTTTTTACCACAACCTGTTCTACAATGATGCAACAGCAAACTATGCTGTTAACTATGGAATTGCAAGCAGAATATAGTAATGGTTTGGTGTTTAACATTAACATTAAACATGAAGAACCCATACTGTATGTGCTACATAAGATTTAAATGCAGTGCAAGTACTTAAAAAAAAGATGCTCATCTGGATCACAGAGTGACAGGCAGCTGGCTAGTGCTATCAATATATATTTCAAACACAGAGCCCATTATAGGCCTTTAAACTCTCATTTTTTGTTTTATGGTGCCTCACCTTGGCACTGCAGCCTATTTTATGCAGACTAAAATTGGTCATTATAAGGCAGCAGCATTGTGCTTTAGTTCACAAAGAATACGTTGTAGGTTAAATCTAAGTCATGTGATAAATCCATGCAATTTCACTGCTTTATATTTTATCTAACCATTTTCTGAAATGTGTATGCATCTACACATCTGTAAGTGTCCACACACTGTGCAGTCATCCACATTCCCAATCAGTGGAATTTGCATAATCCTCAAAACCAGACAAGTAATTTGACTTATCTCTGGGATATATGATTGCCACTGGCTTACTGTTCTGACATTTCTGCAGTGACTGGTTCATCTTTCCTGTCTCCATCTTATCCTTTCAACTGTACCAGATCACCAGCAGCAGGACAGAAATGCCAGTTGTCATCTTTAAATTGGTGTATGTTAATGCTTCTGTTTTATAATAACCACACTCATTTCCCTACCAGCTACCGTTAATCCTCTACATTATGTATCAATTGTTCCACACACCACTTAAACTACAAACTCATTTGGTCAGGGCCATCTTTACTTTCTGTTGTATGTTATTGTGTATTTTTTTATTTGTATCGTGATCCGTTCCATGTACTGCGCTACATAATATGTTGGTGCTTTATATATAAAGGATTAATAAATATAGAATGATGCAATTATAAAATCCATCTACTTATAGTACATGTGCAGTACTATAAGGTCTTCCTGAGAAAGCAGTTACTCAATCAGTACAGAACACATTCCTTTCTTCTTCAGAATTACTCAAGTTTCACACACTTTGGTTTTTCCACAAATTAAACATTTACTTTTCGTGAATATTGCGGCCTATTCTCATGTTTGTTTGCACACAAGATCACATATCTAAATGAGCGCTGTGAAATATTATTTCTCACAGAAACGAGTACAGATGTTATCATCACACGTACACATTCCTTTAACTCATGAAGGTCTGGACATAAGGCCATCACCGATAAGCAGCACTGAGCTTTCAAAACAATTTTTTCACCATAACAACAAAAAGAATTATCTGTGTCATAGAAGGTCCAGAATAATATGGTCCTTGTATGATAGTTCAATATACAACTGTATTTTTTGTGAAGGCTTACTACATGTATTCTATGCCAAGCCAACGAGAGTGAGATATAGAGAGAGAGAGAGAGAAGAGAGAAGAGAGAGACTCTGATTGGCTGGAGTGTGAGAAATCTGCTCTGTTTGGCTAGTTGTGTTTAGATGCTTTGTGGGCTATGTATAATACATTGATACAATGAACTGTAGTGGTAATACCTTCACTCCATCCAACTCCTTCCCTCTGCCTGTTCAAACATAACTGCTGTAGCAGAAATCAAGGCTTGTTTGCATAAATAGAGGCAACAGCTGGTCCATAGCTGTACGTGCACTGTGGAGTGGATGCTTTACCCTTCGCTAATTATTTCCTTTGTGGGTTTGGACATTTGCTTTGAACTGAGTCTTTGGCCACAAAACAACGTTAGAAGCATAGTCAAGTCACTAAAGTAAAAAGAAACCTAGTTCAGTTTGTAAGCTTACACCTTCCTGGTCTCTCCTGAGTTTTAATAAGATTTTCAAGTCACACGTTTCTATACTTTTTGGTCATTGATATTCCAAAATACTTTAAACCATAGCTGACAGAAAAAAGTTACAGTGCTATACTTCACATAAAACTCACAATGGTGCTTAAAGCAAAAACAGTGTCTAGTCATTCCTTGTAGTACCTTTCGTAGGGATAAGTAGCAAATAAAAAAAACTGAGGTGTAGTTAAAATTTAATATAGGAAGAACTTTCCAAGGCTCCAATAAAAATTCTCAAATATATGATATAAGGAGTAAAACCATAAATTAAAAAATGAAATATATGGTATAATTTAGAAAAAAGGCAGCCATGGAACCTGGGACAAAAAGTGTGTTTGCCAAAGCACACTTTTCTATACAATAAATGTATATATCATATGTTTAAGTTATCATGAGCAAATGCAATGGGAAGGGTAGAAATGTTACTTGTACACCAGATAAGCCTATTGTTCTTTACACTTTGGTACACCTGCATATGGCCTCGCTATATGTGTATTATACTATTTGCACTATGCGTGGCGCTTTGTTCTCTTTGTTTTTGAAGTTTTAGATGTGACTTTGCAAACAAGTGTTATTAAGAGAAGAAACTGCCTACTAAACATATAAAATTAAGTATTGTTTTGTTTCGCTTTATCACAATTTCACTGAATGGTCTATATATATATATATATATATATATATATATACATATATATACACATGTATATATATATATGTGTATATATATATATATATATATATATATATATATATATATATGTATATATATATATATGTATGTATATATAGCTATCTATATCCATCAATAATATATATATATATATATATATATATATATATATATATATATAGTTGTTTATCTGAATTAGCGAAGGGAATATGGGAATGCAGGAGGTGAAAATTATGGTCATTGAGGGACATAAAAGTGAAGGGTGTGAGAACGAAAGATTTTGACAGCAGTGTTCTTGTTAGCAACATGTAATAGAACAGAGATATTACTGGAGCAATTCAAGTACAATTCCGTGCACAGTCACAGACAAAGAAGTCATTCAGTACTATGGCCATGGGAGATGACATGCAGAGTTGTCAGTGGTGTCAAAGGCATTTTTAACAATACACTAAGAACTAGTCATTCCAAGCTATGATTCCCCAAAAAATAATATCAAGAAAAGATTGAAGCAGTAAAGTAATACAATAGGGATGTAAGAGATGATGGTGTGAGAAGAGATGAGTAGACTTTCATGCTCAAGAGAAGAACTAAACATATGGCCCTTTAAGATGATGGTCTTAGTAATGATGACCACAAAGTCTCAGTGCAGATATTAATGATGACATATAAAGTGCAGAATGCCTAGAATTACCATTTATTTAGAAAGTGTCAGACACATTCTACAGAACTGTGCAATAGAGGAGACCATGTAACACAGAAAAGGAAAACATATGATATAATAACGGCATTTTGGTTCAAGTCATTTAAAAGAATTGAAGATATGAAGTGCAGATGGAAAATAATTATGTATTTAAAAGTGTTATTAATATGAAAACAACAACAACAAGCAATATAGCATAAAATTGTAATATGCGCTACACAATAATTTCCCTTTACATTTGTAAATGCAAATTATTGTGCAGCACAATAATTTTCTTTTAGCCCTAATGCTTGGGCTAAAAGATGCAAAACAGTTTAAATTGGTAAAAGGAATAATGCTAAAAATATAGGACCTCATTTAGAGGCGGCCGCAAAGTCCGTTTTAGGTGCATCCAACAAAAAAACACTACCACGCATGTGCAGAAAGCACCAAATCCGCCTGCATCTTGAACGCAATTACCACTTTTGACAGCTTGCGACTCACTACCAGAGAATGGGAGGAACGCGGAATTGCGAAGACGTGACCATGTAAATACATTCTAGTCGCAGTGAGGCGCAGACGCAACACATGTCAAAACAGGGCTAAAGCTGTGTGGCAGGAATTAGGTGGCGCAAGCGTTAGCTAGCTGCAGTAACTGCTCGCAGCTCGGTAGGGTATTAAGAGTGGGACACAACTGGGGTTGCTTGCCACTCGTAATACCCTACCAAGCTGTGGCACACTCCCACTCCTACACTTCTTAAACAGACTTTGCGTCCATAATGCATAGATATTTTATTTTTAAATTAATGAGTATAATGTTAAATATCCAATATACCATTTCACTGGGTTTACAATGGTTTGTTCCCAATCTTTCCAATTATTTCCAAATGCAGTTACTTGAATGAACTAATTAATTCATGTTAAATGTTAAGTTTTCATCAATTATTTAATTTAGCACATGTATTAGCATTTGGAATATACATTGGAAGAACAGAAGCTGCTACACATATAGTGGGTGAACTTGGTCATGTTGGAAAGTATGTATGTGTTCCACTTAGTTCATTATTTCAAATGCTACATTTCGACTTTGTAACCTTCCTTCACCACAAGCAATGTGTTTGCCAGGATTAGACACAGGTGTACACAAAACGAGGAAGTGAAAATGTGACTGTGAGTTGTGTGATGACAGTTTTGTCTCCTTGATACATTTATCTTATACCACATTCATTCATCTGGTACTTGGATTGTGCTTTCTGTTTGATATTATGCTGAAATGCTTTTCACAAAAGAAACTATATCATTTATAATTATACTATCTGTATTATTGCATCGTGGTAAAATGTAAGGTATGTACAAATTGAGAAATACACATTAATTTATTTCATATTGAATAAGAATATTGTCCAAGAGGACCAGAAGTATGTTCTGCCTAAACATTACTTGTCTTATGTAGACACACAGAACAGACTGCAGTATATGCTCATGCATAAGAACAAAAATACTCACATCTGAATGCATAAAAACTATTTCAAACATAAAATAAGAGAATTCTGAACAATATAATCATTTATAGAAATATTTTTTTTGAAAAAAAAAATGTTTTGTATATTTTTTTTACATTATGTACATAAATAAACGTGATTTGAATGCGTTTTTATAGTCTATCTTAATTGAATACAGTTGTTCTGTGATAGCTACTGACACATATACTTTTTAATTCAAAGTCAGTCTTGACTATCAATTTAAATTTCCACCAGACCTGTATTGGGTTCAAAAGACACGGATGAAAACAAGGACCAAAAAATGCAATGTATTTGCCATACCATCAAAGTAAACAGTCATATTGTTCAATGGCATGTAATGCACTTTGAGTGCTGGATTTCCAACTGCAAAATAGGTATTATGTCCTACAGTCAGGCCCGGCGCTCCCATTAGGCAACCTTAGGCAGTTGCCTAGGGCGCCGGGACCTGCAGGGCGCCGCTGCCGCTGACTAGATTTGAAAATCTAGTCAGCGGTGAGAAGTGGGAGAGGTGGTGCATCGGTGGCGGGGTGCCGCCGCTGTTTTTTCAATGTCCACCCAGGCTGCCCGGAGCGTCGCTCCCACTGTCTGTCACACATCTGATCACTGACATCAGTGATCAGGTGACACTGGGTCACTCTTCCGCGGCGCCTGTGTAGTATATCACACTGTCTGTCACACACCTGATCACTGACATCAGTGATCAGGTGACACTGGGTCACTCTTCCGCGACGCCTGTGTAGTATATCACACTGTCTGTCAGTGACAGACAGTGTGAATAAAGTTTGCTACCCAGCGCCCCCCTCCTTTCCCAGCATGCCACGGCTGCTCCACTCCTCTCCTCTGGTGTAAAGAAGCTAAGGAGCGGTGGGCAGCCATTACAGAAGAGCCTCTCTGCATCTGAACAGCCTTCAGCATCCAAAACAGTAAGTATCTTTATCTTTTTTTTTTTTTTTGTATTATTAATTTCATTTTATAAAAAATGGGGTACCCAAAGGAGAAGTGTGGAGGCCCAAAAAATGTTGAGGGTGGGATTTTTTATTATTATGTCACACTTTATGGTCTATATTTAATTTAAAAACTATGGTGCATAAAATAATTATTTTATTGCACCTCATGTTCTATATTTGACTTGCTTAAAGTCAATAATAGAGCATGACATGCCAATAAAATAATTATTTTATCCACCATAGTTTTTAAATCAAAGATAGAGCATGAAGTTGCAAATAATATAAATTTTTCTCCCACATAGCTTGAAAATTAAATATAGAGCATGAGGTGGAAAATAGTATTTTTTTAATGGTATAAAAATTACTACTTTCCACGTCATACTCTATATTTGATTTGCAAAATATGCGGTGGAAAAATGACTATTATTTTGCACTTCATGCTCTATCTTTGATTTAAACACTATGGTGGATAAAATAATTATTTTATTGGCACCTCATGCTCTATTATTGACTTGCTGCAAGTCAAATATAGAGCATGATGTGCCAATAAAATCATGGTGCTGCAGGGGGGGAGGGGACAGAGGACATGGTGCTGCAGGGGGGAGGGGGACAGAGGACATGGTGCTGCAGGGGGACGACAACAGAGGACATGGTGCTGCAGGGGGGGGGGGCAGAGGACATGGTGCTGCAGGGGGGGGGGACAGAGGACATGGTGCTGCAGGGAGGGGACAGAGGACATGGTGCTGCAGGGGGGGGGACAGAGGACATGGTGCTGCAGGGGGGGACAGAAGACATGGTGCTGCAGGGGGGTGGACAGAGGACATGGTGCTGCAGGGGCGGGGACAGAGGACATGGTGCTGCGGGGGGAGGGGGGAGAGAGCACATGGTCAAGCAGTGGGGTGGGGCAGTATGCTGCAGGGGGAGCAGAGTGTGATGGGTCATTCTCACAAGTTTTTGTTCCCATATCTAATACTTGGATACTTCCCCTCTAGAAATCCTGTGATTGCCCCTGGACAGCAGTGGAGTCTGGACAACGTTCTCTATGAAACATCACGGCAGCCAGACCGCTGTAGGAGGTAAGGCTTATTTATTTATTTTTTTTACGAAAGTGAAGTATGTGAGGGTCTGGGAAGTGGGTATTTGGCGTGTCTTGGGGTGGGTGGGGGGGCGGTATTTTGAAATTTTGCCTAGGGCGCTGAGAACCCTAGCACCGGCCCTGCCTACAGTATCCTATCCACATATGTCCAGGACATACCTGTGGTTACCCGGAATGTCAGACCAATTATTTAAGGTAATAACATTATTATGAAATAGACATACTGCTTGGCTGCATATTGACAAGTTTGGATGGATGCTGAATTACTATTATGCCTTTATTTAAACAGTGCCAATATATTCTACTGTGCTTTACAATCAGTAGAAAAAAACTAATTGAAGATATAGGGCCTGAGTCATTAAGGAAAATAAGGCAAAAAAAGTAGAAGGTTTTCTCTTGGATTAAACCATGGTACAATGCAAGGGGTGCAAATTAGTTTATTATTTTGCACAAAAGATAAATACTGGCTGTTTTTTATCTAGCACACAAATACTTGATAGCTTTACTTTTACACTGAAATATAACGTTGATCTAGGACATGCCGTACCCCAGCTATAAATCTGTCCCCACATTTTAAATTTACCTGCCCCTCCAATGCAACATGGTCTTGCCAAGGTGCAAAGTCACTCCTGTTTTGCTTTACTTTCCTTGATGAATCAGGCACATAATGACTAAAGCTAGGTACACACTACATAATCTCTGGATGCAATATTTTTATCGATTTTACCAACGACTGAAGGTCCCAAACAGCATGTTGAATTATGCGTACACACTTACACGTTTTTACACAATTTACCTTCAGATCTGAGCTCTTCATCTGTCATAACCATCTGCTGAAAAGATCGTGACTCTATAAACTCTATGGAGATCTCAATGCTGGTCATCAGTGCATACACACTTCAGGATTTGCCCAACATCATTCCATTGTTTATAGAGATTTTTGGTCCGGGTATAAAATCAAATGAAACGATGCAATGTGTTTTCAAAAGAAAAAACATGATCATCGGAGCGTACACGCTAATGAAATATTAAACTTAACAGTCATTTATCAAGTGAATGGCACAGTAATTGGGTCAGGGCCCTCTTAACAACATTTTGGGCCCCCGGGCAAAGCAATGCACCAGGGGCCCTATATATACATATATATATATATATATATATATATATATATATATATATATATATATAAAAAAAAAAAAAAGTGATTATATATATGGGCCCTGCAGCCCAGGGGGGCCCGTCGGAGGCAGCACAAAAAAAAAAAAACCTTAAAAAAAAAGAAGAAAATACTTACCTTGCGGTCAGCTGGCAATCCGGCTCCCTCCCTGGTCTCCTCCTCCATTGCGCTCCGCAATGGATGTCGGGCGGGCGTGATGACGTCACGCCTGACATGCACTGCGAGCGCCGTACGGAAGAGGAGACCAGGGAGGGAGCCGGATTGCCAGCTGACCGCAAGGTAAGTATTTTCTTCTTTTTTTTTTAAGGTTTTTTTTTTTGTGCTGCCTCCGACGGGCCCCCCTGGGCTGCAGGGCCCCCGGGCACCTGCCCATTGTGCCTAATTGAAAAAACGGCCCTAAATTGGGTGACAAACCTGTAGTGTGTACCCAGCTTCAGAACAAGCTAAATGACTAAAAATAAAAAAATGACTAAAAACAAACAAACAATGAAGCAAAGGCTTAGATAAAACATGTTCACTAGAGATTACACTCTAAGGCTGGGTACACGCTATACAAAATTTCTCCTAATACGATGTCCTTAACGATTTTAAAAAAAGTCCTGATCAGCATGCCGATTCATGTGTACACACTAAACACGTTTACAAGATTTACCTTCAGATCTGTGCTCTTCATCTGTCAGAACCATTGGCTGAAAAGATAGTTACTCTGCACACTTCATAGAGATCTATGGACACTGCCGGTCGTGAGTGCACACACACTGCAGAATTGGTTTGACATTGTTCGATCACTGAACAAGATTTTTGTCCGGTTTAAAAATAAAATGAAACAATACGATGTGCTTTGAAGCGATAATCATTCATTGCTGCAGCGTACGCACTAATGCGATACCAGGCCAAATGCTCGTTTACCATTTAATTGGCCTGACATTCGCCTGAAAACACTGTAGTGTTTACCCAGCCTAAATAAAGCCAGGGAGATGTAATCAGACCAGCCACATGTAATCACAGTGAGAAACAATGCTATACAGTGGCGGATCCAGGGGGGGGGGGGCGATCGCCCCCCCTAGCAGGGGCTTGCTGCCGGCGGCTGCACAGTATGTGCAGGTCCGTTCAGCAGTGACAGTGTGCTGCCCGGCTGCTCTGATTGTGTTTTAAACACAATCAGAGCAGCGGGGCAGCACACTGTCACTGCCGAGCGGACCTGCACATACTGTGCAGCCGCCGGCAGCATTAGACATCAGAAAGGGGGCGTGGCCTAAATCGCCCCCCCTAAAATCGCCCCGGGTAAAGTTATTATCTAGATCCGCCCCTGATGCTATATGAACCAATCACTCAGTTATCTGTTATGCAACTACAGAAACAATGTGCATTGAGAAGCAGGAAATGGGGAGAAGGAGAGCTGGATTAAGGCTTTGGGGGTCCTGGGACTCTTAAAACAAAATAGTCTAATACACATAAAGATAGTTTTGCCCGTATACAACCATTCCCCTTTATTAAAATGTGCTATTTCTTCCAGCCAGCTGCATATTTTTTTACAGATTAGGCACCATAAAAGTCATGTCAATTTTCTCCCATTGTTTTTTTTATAGATTGGGCACATGAATAGTCTCGTCAATCCACATATTATTTATAGATTTAGCAATAGGCTTTCTAAGACCTCTCCCTCTCCCCCCTTTCTCTCTGACCTCTGCAGTACTTTTCTTACAGGCTTCTCTCCATGTCTCTTTTTTTTACTTCCCTCTGCTTATCTTCTAATTCTTCCTCTTCTCTTCTTGTCTCTGTTGGCACCGGCAGTTCATGTCAGGTTCTCTTCATCATCAGCATCACCATTTATTTATATAGCGCCATTTCCAATTCCGCAGCGCTGTACAGAGAACTCACCCACATGAGTCCCTGCCTCATTAGAGCTTACAGTCTAAATTCCCTAACATACACACACACAACAGGGTCAATTTGATAGCAGACAAATAACCTACCATGGACATGCATATACCCAGTGTATGTTTTTCAAAAAATGCAGATTACGTTTGTTCTGCATTTGTTAATGAAACAGGCCTTTAGTCCCATATCAACCTATTTCGGCGGTTCCCAAAGTGTGCGCCGCGGCTCCCAGGGGTGCCGCGGCGCTGTCACTGGGGTGCCGCGGGCCCGATATAAAAAAAATAAAAACACAGAAACTTACCAATCCGCCAGGCGCCGGGACCCAGCAGCCTCCTCTCTCCCGCAGCAGCTGTCACTGACGTCGATATTCAGTGACAGCTGCGGGAGAAAGGAGGCTGCTGGGTCCCGGCGCCTGGCGGATTGGTAAGTTTCTGTGTTCTCTTTTTTTTTTATGGCTGGCGCGGGGCAGGATGAAAAGGATCGTGACAGCGGGGCCGTGTGACAGCAGAGGGGGGCAGTGTGACAGCGGGACAGTGTGACAGCGGGGCAGTGTGACAGCAGAGGGGGGCAGTGTGACAGCAGAGGGTGACAGCGGGGCAGTGTGACAGCGGGGCAGTGTGACAGCAGAGGGGGGCAGTGTGACAGCGGGGCAGTGTGACAGCAGAGGGGGACAATGTGACAGCGGGACAGTGTGACAGCGGGACAGTGTGACAGCGGGGCAGTGTGACAGCAGAGGGGGGCAGTGTGACAGCGTGACAGCGGGGCAGTGTGATAGCAGAGGGGGACAGTGTGACAGCGGGACAGTGTAACAGCAGAGGGGGACAGTGTGACAGCGGGACTGTGTGACAGCAGAGGGGGGCAGTGTGACAGCGTGACAGCGGGGCAGTGTGATAGCAGAGGGGGGCAGTGTGACAGCGTGACAGTGTAACAGCAGAGGGGGGCAGTGTGACAGCGGGGCAGTGTGACAGCAGAGGGGGGCAGTGTGACAGCGGGACAGTGTGACAGCGGGGCAGTGTGACAGCAGAGGGGGGCAGTGTGACAGCAGAGGGTGACAGCGGGGCAGTGTGACAGCGGGGCAGTGTGACAGCAGAGGGGGGCTGTGTGACAGCGGGGCAGTGTGACAGCAGAGGGGGACAATGTGACAGCGGGACAGTGTGACAGCGGGACAGTGTGACAGCGGGACAGTGTGACAGCGGGGCAGTGTGACAGCAGAGGGGGACAGTGTGACAGCGTGACAGCGGGGCAGTGTGATAGCAGAGGGGGACAGTGTGACAGCGGGACAGTGTAACAGCAGAGGGGGACAGTGTGACAGCGGGACTGTGTGACAGCAGAGGGGGGCAGTGTGACAGCGGGGCAGTGTGATAGCAGAGGGGGGCAGTGTGACAGCGTGACAGTGTAACAGCAGAGGGGGGCAGTGTGACAGCGGGGCAGTGTGACAGCAGAGGGGGGCAGTGTGACAGCGGGACAGTGTAACAGCAGAGGGGGACAGTGTGACAGCGGGACTGTGTGACAGCAGAGGGGGGCAGTGTGACAGCGTGACAGCGGGGCAGTGTGATAGCAGAGGGGGGCAGTGTGACAGCGTGACAGTGTAACAGCAGAGGGGGACAGTGTGACAGCGGGACTGTGTGACAGCAGAGGGGGGCAGTGTGACAGCGTGACAGTGGGGCAGTGTGATAGCAGAGGGGGACAGTGTGACAGCGGGACAGTGTAACAGCAGAGGGGGACAGTGTGACAGCGGGACTGTGTGACAGCAGAGGGGGGCAGTGTGACAGCGGGGCAGTGTGACAGCGGGGCAGTGTGACAGCAGAGGGGGGCAGTGTGACAGCAGAGGGGGACAGTGTGACAGCGGGGCAGTGTGACAGCAGAGGGGGACAGTGTGATAGCGGGACAGTGTAACAGCAGAGGGGGACAGTGTGACAGCGGGACTGTGTGACAGCAGAGGGGAGCAGTGTGACAGCGGGACAGTGTGACAGCGGGGCAGTGTGACAGCAGAGGGGGGCAGTGTGACAGCGGGACTGTGTGACAGCAGAGGGGGGCAGTGTGACAGCGGGACAGTGTGACAGCGGGGCAGTGTGATAGCAGAGGGGGACAGTGTGACAGCGGGACAGTGTAACAGCAGAGGGGGGCAGTGTGACAGCGGGGCAGTGTGACAGCGGGGCAGTGTGACAGCAGAGGGGGGCAGTGTGACAGCGGGGCAGTGTGACAGCAGAGGGGGACAGTGTGACAGCGGGACTGTGTGACAGCAGAGGGGGGCAGTGTGACAGCGGGGCAGTGTGACAGCGGGGCAGTGTGACAGCAGAGGGGGGCAGTGTGACAGCGGGGCAGTGTGACAGCAGAGGGGGACAGTGTGACAGCGGGACTGTGTGACAGCAGAGGGGGGCAGTGTGACAGCGGGGCAGTGTGACAGCAGAGGGGGGCAGTGTGACAGCGGGGCAGTGTGACAGCAGAGGGGGGCAGTGTGACAGCGGGGCAGTGTGACAGCAGAGGGGGACAGTGTGATAGCGGGGCAGTGTGACAGCAGAGGGGGACAGTGTGACATCGGGACAGTGTGACAGCGGGACAGTGTGACAGCGGGGCCGTGTGACAGCAGAGGGGGACAGTGTGACAGCAGAGGGGGGCAGTGTGACAGCGGGGCAGTGTGACAGCGGGACAGTGTGACAGCAGAGGGGGACAGTGTGACAGCAGAGGGGGGCAGTGTGACAGCGGGGCAGTGTGACAGCGGGACAGTGTGACAGCAGAGGGGGACAGTGTGGCAACAGAGGGAGGCTGCGTGACAGAGGGCTGCAGAGGGCAGCGTGCCTGGGGGCAGAGTGCCTGGATGCAGAGGGGGGCAGCGTGACAGAGGACTACAGAGGGGGCAGCGTGAGAGAGGGCAGAGGAGGGGACAGCGTGAGAGAGGGCAGAGGAGGGGGACAGCGTGGCAGAGGAGGGGAACAGAGGGCAGAGGAGGGGGACAGCGAGAGAGAGGGCAGAGGAGGGGGACAGTGGGGCAGAGGAGGGGGACAGCGGGGCAGAGGAGGGGGGCCAGCGAGAGAGAGGGCAGAGGAAGGGGACAGCGTGACAGAGGGCAGAGGGGGCAGCGTGAGAGAGGGCAGAGGAGGGGGACAGTGGGGCAGAGGAGGGAGACACCGGGGCAGAGGAGGGGGACAGCGTGACAGAGGGCAAAGGAGGGGGACAGCGTGACAGAGGGCAAAGGGGGCAGCGTGAGAGAGGGCAGAGGAGGGGGAGAGTGTGACAGAGCAGAGGAGGGGGGACTGCATGACAGAGGGCAGAGGAGGGGACAGCGTGACAGAGGGTGCAGCATGCCTGGATGCAGAGGGGGCAGCGTGCCTGGATGCAGAGGGGGCAGAGTGCCTGGATGCCAGAGGGGGCAGAGTGCCTGGATGCAGAGGGGCATTTTTGCATACAACTAAATAAGTATTTTTGTCGTGACCTAAATACTTATTACAATTTTTTGTCCCAACTACTTCCAAAACAGGACTGCTCATAAATTATTTTGGAGGGGTGCCTTGAAAAAATTTGGAGACTCTAAGGGTGCCTCGAACTGCAAAAGTTTGGGAACCACTGACCTATTTTGTAACTCATTTTGCTCAGATACATGTCACCAAGGCAGACTAACTCTGGGGATAGTGGATAGAATTCATTGCAAAGGTGATTACTGTATAAAAGAATAAGACCAAACTGGAAGCCTAAATAATTTATTTATGTGTATTGCCCAGTAGTAGTTAACTTTGCTTATTATGATAACACAGTTTTGCTATTTATATATTGATACCCCAAAATTACAAAACAGTATCGCATCACCTGTTTATGATAGCATTTGAGATCTGTTGGTGGACTATGAAAAGAAACACTTAGTAGCCAGTGGGTAGGACTCCAATTTCCTCCCAGAACAGCTTGAATTCTTCATGGAATGGATTCAACAATGTGCTGGAAATATTTAGAGATATTATGATATATATGATTATTATAATAATAATAATAATAATAATAATAATAATAATATTCAAACCTATGAGTCTCTCGAGTGGTCTCACCTAGTCTGAAATGTAATATTATAATTCGGTAAGCACTATTATTATTATTAATAATAATAATAATAATAATAATAATAATAGTAACAATAATCATATATGCATTGACTGATTGTGACTTCCTGTCAGTGTTCCATTAATAAAAACATTTTAAACATTACATGAATTTCAGTTTTTTGCAACTAACTAATTAGGTCACAAATGTGGAGCTTGTCAAATTCAGTACATTTTTTTTCTTTTTTAAATGTTAAGGAACATCAAATCCCAACTTAAACCTATCAACACATCTGCATTACATAAACAACTTTGAAAGATATTCTCATTGTTCATTATTACCTAACAGCAAGTTGGAGTCACTCCTCTTTATCTACATCACTTCATCGCACGTCCATTAGCTCCAAATGATACTATCATACAGTCAAAGTCAAAGGAGAAGCACAAGTATTCTATGAGCGCTACGGAATTTGCTGGCGCTATATAAATAAATGTTGATGATGATGATATGAACATTTCCCATTGAATGTAGCGCAAAGATATTCTATAAGATATATGAGCACATATTATCTTGGAAAAAAAGTGTCATGCACATTTCATGTCTGTCAGCTTTTGATATATTTATATAACTAAATTACCAATGAGAATGATGTGTAGCTGAGCTGTCAGGCTGAGCAGCTCTGCGTTTTGTTTAGTTTTACCACTCACGGTGATATGTAAAAGTCAGCACTATAAACTGGAATGATTTAATGGCTGTACAGTGTGGGAAGTTAATGAGAGACAGCTCCAATACCTGACTTATACTTGTTTTCATTACACATGGCATAATGATCTTTAAATTAGCTAGGTGAATAAATGGTGTACCTTATGTTTTCCGGTAAGAAATACACAGTAGACTTATCTAACAACATCAATAATATTTTACAGTACTGTGTTTTTTACACCCTGCAAGAAAACCGTAATGCACTAGCCTAGTGGTGGACACGGGTGTAATATAACTATGTTGGGCCCCATTTGGGGAGGCCTGGCAAATTTTAGCCCAGGGGGAAAGACTCGACTCAGCAGCCTAAAAGGAACATTTTAAAGGGAAAAAAATGCAGGTGGCCCAGTGACCCATCCCAAAGTAGTCCACCATGGGTCCGGCCCGGGGGCAGATCATCATCATCATCATCATCATTTATTTATATAGCGCCAACATATTCCGTAGCGCTTTACAATTGGGTACAAACATAGTAAACTAATAAACAAACTGGGTAAAACAGACAAAGAGGTGAGAAGGCCCTGCTCGCAAGCTTACAATCTATGGGGCAATGGGAGATTGACACATGAGGTTAAGTCTACATTTTGCATTTTGGCCCAGCCAGACTGCAAAGGTAAAAGTGACTCATAAGCTAAATGATCCTGTCACACAACAATGTTGGTCAGGGGGTAGTTGTCTTGTGTGAAATTGTGTCACAGGCTAAAGGTAGCGAGGTTAAGAGGGTGGCTGAGGAATATTATAAGCTTGTCTGAAGAGGTAGGTTTTCAGAGAACGCTTGAAAGTTTGTAGACCAGAGGAGATGTCCCCCTGCCCCTCAGGCCAGCCGGCTCCTGGGCCCCATAGTAAAATTCATTCCCACTTCCGAGGCTCCCGCTCTGCTTTTCTAGTGGGCTGTGCTGGTACTCTATTTTTCCCCTATATATCAGTGCTGTATCATTCTGTTGGCCCTGTTTGAAGGTGGTGGACAGTATGGTGATTGTCGTGTGTAGTACCACAATTTTTGGTAATGTAATATCATTGTACTTTTGATTTGGCTTTTCGCAGCTCGTCAATAGACTTCTGGGGCTTATGGGGTAGTACACATGTAATTTTTGGTGTATATTAATTTTTTACTGTTTATATTAGTGTTCTTATAGGAGCGTTCTAGGGTGTTTTGTGGCACATTGATCTGATAGTTAACTGCTGTGCGTATATGATTTCAGTGCAGAGCCTGAATAAGGCATAGTGGGGCTCTACTTAAACTAAGAAATATATATTTATCCAAAAAGGATAAAAATTGGGCGCTTCTTTGAGACTTCAATACGGAATTGTTAATAAATCAAATGAATTCTCAAAACAAAATAAATTATTAAAAAAGCCACTTTACAATAAACTTGGTACTGGTGATTGCAGCTTTTCTGGGGATTTGTTGTGTGACAATTCCTAAAGAAATTGGAACAATATAGACAGTTAAGAAAAGCGCATATCTCCTATAGCAAGTAAATATCATCACAGATTTATCAATCCACATATAGCAATTTAATTAATGTAAAATACATGCAAAAGATATATACACAATAATCAGAAATAAATTTAAAAAAAAAGTCAAATTTATTCCAATTAGGAACCCGATGGGCTATTCAATAGAATCATTGGATCTACAGTGCACTAATAGAATATATTCATCTTGTAAGTTGTAACAATCCTTCAAATAAATATTTTACGTTTGGGATTTGAACTTTTAACCTTTAGGACTCTAAACCTTTCACTAATCTGCTACGTTGTTATGAAATCAAATGCTGAACAAACGATTGAGAGGAGTATTCCAAACTAACGATGTTAACAATGGGTTCCACTTTGCGCTTTCTTAACTGTCTATATTGCTCCTCTACTTAAACTAATAGTTTTCTCTGTTGATCTGTAACATGGTGGCTTAGTGATTAGCACTTCTGCCTCACAGTATTGGGGTCATGAGTTCAATTACCAACCATGGTCTTATCTGTGTGGAGTTTGCATGGGTTTACCCTGGGTGCTCCGGTGTCCTCCCACACTCCCAAAACATATTAGTAGGTTAATTGGCTGCTGTTAAATTGACCCTAGTCTCTCTCTGTCTGTCTGTGTGTGTATGTTAGAGAATTTAGACTGTAAACTCCAAGGAAACAGGGACTGATGTGAGTGAGTTCTCTGCACAACGCTGTGGAATTAGTGATAAATAGCTGATGATGAATATGTTGCGATGTTGGTGGTAGTGTGTGATAAATACTTTAGTTATGTCTCTATATTTGTATTATTTGTGTGGCAGTCATATTATATTGAAGCAGAAAAAGAAAAAGTGGGATTATATTGTGGGTAATTTATTAAAATAAATTTCCTTGCTACATTAAGCAGCTTCATCAGTTAAATTCAAATTTCAGGAAATATGTTTTTTATGATATAACCCAAGTTTTTGGTAGTTCCAATTAGCATGGTCCAAGTGGAGCTACTTTACTCATGCAATTAGTGGCCACTTTTTAGGTAGACTCATTCAACTGGTCGCTAATGGTGGTTTGAGTATCTCAGAAACTGCTGATCACACAGGATTTTCACACACAACAGTCTCCAGAGTTTACAGAGGATGGTGTCCAAATTGGAAAAACATCACTTGGTCTCACATATGTCAATTTCTGCTGCAATATTCATATGGTAGGGTCAGAATATGGTATAAACAACATGAACCATGGATTCATTCTACCTTTTGTCAATGGTGCAGGCTGGTGGTGTAGTGGTGAAGGGAATGTTTTTTAACCACACATTAGGCTCATTAGTACTATTTTTGCAGCATTTAAATGCTACACCCAGGGGCAGGCTGGACTGGGGAGCAGGGGGGCATCTGCCCCCAGGCCAGTCCCATAATTCTTCTCTTGTACAATTCTGCAAGTAGGAGATTAATAACAGTGCTTGCCAAATGACACATACAACACATGAAAAGGTATTAGATGTAAAAATACAGATGTTCACTGACCCCCATGTTTTGGTTTTGGTTTTAGCAAAACCGCCCTCGCGTGTTTTGGTTTTGGATCTGTATTTTTTTTAGAAAAACTGCTAAAATATGTTAAAATCACATAATTTTGCTCTTTTTTTTTTGTTCCTACATTATTATTAACCTTAATAACACAAATTTCCAGTCATTTCCAGTCAATTTTGACCACCACACAGGTCACAATATTATTTTTATACAATTTTGGACAAAGACTGAAGCGAGCTGACTGGATGATAAGCAACAGACCAACGACACAGACACACGGCATCTCATAGCACATCTATGAAACATTTTCACACAGCAGTGTGAAAGGACATGTACAGTTTAACAAACCAAGCACTCCAGTGACAAGCAGTGCCACTTTTGTGGCTGAAGTGCTTGGTTTGTTTGGGCCCCCTCAAAATAAGCTACCAATAACTTAGCTGCCTTAAACCCAACAGTGCTATCAATGAACTCTACATTATTAAACCGTGTTTGCTCATGCTACATCTTTAATCTCCTTCTCCTCTCTGGATAACTTTCTCTCATCCCTGCCAAACTTATGTAGACACAGAAATGGATATTACAATTGGAGTGGCATTATATCTGCTTTAGACAGACTGTGACATGGAACAAGTGGGCAGCATGGAATACGTCATGTTGGAATCCATTGCATTGAACAAAGATTTAAATCAATATACAGATGCAGTTGAGGAGACCGTACTTAAATGTGACCCAGTGGATGAGATCCCGGATTTAAGAGAGCTTGTACATGAAAAATACACTGCGCTTCAGAAGAATAATACAGAAGAGGTCCCGAGGCTGGATTATAAACATGTCCAGTTTAAAGAACAGCTAAAAGACCTGAGAAAACAAATGGGTTTGTCACCAGCCCCTGCAGACGAAGATTTGGAAGATGAAGATGAGGAGATCACCTAGAGCACTCCTATAACACAGTTGGAGATGGTGAACCCAGTGAAGAACAAAGTATGTGGTCACCCGTACGAGAGAGAAGCAATTGAAAGTATGATTGAAAACAAATTTCAGCACTTATAGCACATGTAGGTAACATTGGCACACAGCAGTAGTTGAAAGGAAAAGTGGTGCAAGATGGAATTTTCCTTGGGACCCTCCCATTCACCATTATAATGGATCCTAAAACGGACATGCACACTTTAACAAACCAAGCACTTCAGCAACAAGGAGTGCCACTTTTGTGGCTGAAGTGCTTGTATTGTTTGGGCCCCCCACAAAACAAGCTAATAATGGGCTTAAGGCAGCTATGGTAACAGTGCTGTCAATAAACTCTACAGTGGCAAGATGTTGTTGTCATCATTTGCAGCCTCATCCTCACCCTCATCAGTGTGTACATCATCCTAACACAATATTAATTCATCTCCGTTGGAAACCACCATTAAAGAAGTCTCTCTAATATAAATGTTGTAAACAAAAATGAAAATAAATAGTTTTTACCTTCTTAAAGAATAAAACATATCTTTAATAAAGGTGAAACTTTACTGTAGAAAAACATAAAGTTGCCAACATGTCATTTTACCCAAATATTAATAAGCATTCCAGCATCAGCTAGCTTCCTTCTCTCAGCTAGATCCCAGCACCTGCAATCTACACTGTCATCATCCTCACCCTCATCAGTATGAACATCATCCTCACACAATACTAATTCATCCCTGCTGGAATCCACCATTACAGAAGTCTCTGTACTTTGATCTAAATGCCAGTACATGCCTTCCTTGTGAATTTGTAGTTCATTTTACGACAGAGCTGTCACGATTTTTGGGCAATTTTTTTAGACCAGACCAAATGTCAAAATGTTGTGCTGAATCCTCTGCATCATCGTTGGGTCTCTTAGAAAAGCTTAGTTTTTTCCTAGCAGCCTGAGAAACTGAAGGATGGGACGCCGTCGTGTCAGGTACCACTTCTGCTGTCAAATTGCTCACCAGGAGTTCTTTGCATCTCTTGTGATCTGGGACAGTGGGAAATAAAGAGAAGCTATAGCTCTTAAACCTAGGATCAAGCGTAGTTGCCAAAATGTAGTGATACGATTTCCAGATGTTGATAACTCTTCGATCCTGGCGAAGCGAATAAAGTACTTAATCTACAAGTCGGACATACTTAGCGTAATTTCTTTGCTTCATCTTCTCCTTCAATTTTTCAATGTGCTTTTCCCAAAGTCTTATTATGGAAATCACTTTGCTCAAGCTTGCAGTGTCTGAACTCAGTTCACAGGTGACTACTTTGAATTGTTTCAGCACCTTGTACAACATGGAAAGTATTCTCCACTGCGCTAGACTAAACCTCATTCCCTCTCCTTTTCTAATGTCATGGCTTGTGGAGTAAGCATGGATGGCTTGGACTTGATCTAATACTAGCATAGTCTCCATGGCGTCTGTGATACACTTTGCATCTGGGTGACAGCTTTCATACTTGCTTCCTCTTGCAAAGGATTGTTTAACAGTCAATTGTTGTAAACTACTAATAGTCTTCTTCTTGGTCTACTTCTGGGTTGAAGATCTACCCCCAGCAGCAGCAGCAGTGGAACTAACGCTCAAGAATTCTGCAGAGTAATCCTGGATAAAAGAGAAGTCATCTAGCCTTAGCAAATTAGATTTAGGACTAACTCCGATCACTAGTGAGGACCCTGACAACAACTGTTACCCAATCCTGACATCAACTGTTGTCAGGATTGGGTAAAAATAATTCCACACATAAGAGGTGGATTTTTTGGTCTTATGCCCAGGTATGACAATCACTGTCACTGGCAAGAACTGCTTCTACTGGTGCAGGACTTACACAAACAACATCATCCTTATTAGCACTGTCATCAGCTACACAAATATCCTCCTCATCCTGTTGCAAATACAAAGGGGTATCCTACATTTGTGTATCACCGGCTACACTAATAGGCATATTGCTGACAACCTGTTTGAAAAACTAAGGGATTTCATTGCAATATGGCTTATCCCACTTGGACTCTCCTGAGGATATTTCATTTCTGATAATGCCACTAAATTGTGAGAGCATTACAGCGGGGAGAATTCCATCACATTCCCTGTTTTACTCACACAATCAACTTGGTGGTACAGAGCTTTTTTAAAAATGACAATGACATGCAGGAGATGTGGTCTGTGTCCCAAAATAATTTGGGTCATTTTAGGCATTCTGCAACAGCATGTAGGAGATTGCAGCTGCTGCAAGAAGAATCAAATTTGAGGGGGGATGTACTTTAGTCCAGTGCAGTGGGTAATACTTTCCGTGTTGTATTGTACTGAAACCACTAGTAGTCACCTGTGAAGTGAGTTCAGACACTGTTAGCTTGAGTCAAGTGATTTCCCTAATTAGACTTTTGGAAAAGCAGCTAGAGAAATTGAAGGAGGAGATGAAACTAAGCAATTCCGCTAACTATGTAGGACTTGCAGATCAAGTACTTTATTCACTTTGCCAGGATCTGAGAGTTATCAACATCTTGAAATCGGATCATTACATTTTGGCAACTGTGCATGATCCTAGGTTTAAGAACTATGTCTTCTCTATCTTTCCAACTGACTCAGATCTCAAGAGATGCAATGATCTCCTAACCAGCAAGTTGACAGCTCAAGTGGTATATGACAAGATGACTCATCCACCCTCCATTTTTTTGGCAAATGCTGCTAAGAAAAGATTTAGCTTTCCCAATACACCCAGTGGTGATGCAGATTAGTCAGCACAACATATTGACATTTGGTCTGGTCTAAAAGAATTGCCCAAAAATCGTGACCGCTCTGTCGTAAAATGAACGACAAATTCTACGGGGAAGGCCATAACTGGCAAATACATCAAAGTACTTCTGTAATGGTGGATTCCAGCAGGGATGAATTAGTATTGTGTGAGGATGATGTACACACTAATGAGGGTGAGGATGATGACAGTGTAGATTGCAGGTGCTGGGCTCTAACTGAGAGAAGGGAGCTAGCTGATGCTGGTATGCTTGGTAATATTTTGGGTATAATGGCATGTTGACAATTTTATGTTTTTCTACAGTAAACTTTCAGCTTTATTAGAAAGGTGTTTTTTTCGTTTAAAAGGTACAAGCTTTTTTTTTTACATTTTTGTTTCCCTGACTTAAAACCACTATGCACTTGAACATAGGCTTTAGAACATGATGTAGAGGGATTAGTATCATCATGACTGATACTGGAGAGTGACAAGAACAATGTGACTGAAGACTGGAGAGTGACAAGAACACTGCTACCCCTGTTTCTGTGTGACCAACGGTACGAAGACACGAGAGTGACAAGAACAATATTACTGAAGACTGGAGAGTGACAAGAACAATGTAACTGGAGACTGGAGAGTGACAAGGACAGTGCCATCTCTCCAGTTTCTGTATGAGCTATGGCACAGTAAAATGTCACTGTAGACTTTTAATAACACTGTCAACCCTATCATTGGAATTTCTGTTTCACCACTAAACACTGCCACCTCTCCTGTTTGTGGGTGAGCTATGGCACAGTAGAATGTCACTGGAGACTTTTGACAACACTGACAGCTCTATTATTAGAATTTCTGTTTCAGCACTCAACCCTGTCACCTCTCATGCTTCTGGGTGAGTTATGGCACAGTAGAATGTCACTGGAGCCTTTGAAGAACATTGTCAGCCCTATAATTTGTCTTTCAGCACTGAAAACTGCCATCTCTCCTGTTTCTGTGTGAGCTATAACTCTGTAGAATGTCACTGGCGACTTTGAAGAACACTGCCCCCCCCCCCTCCTCTTTCTGTTTTAGCTATAACGCTGTCCAACTGCACTGGAGACTGCCAACAACCCTGCTCCCCTTCTGTGTCTCTCTGTGAAATGGCGCAGGAGCTCCGTGGAGGGCAGTATTTATAGAATCTAAAACTCGCAAGATCCAACAATGAGTACCAAGTCGAGCCGGCTCAGTACTCGGATCGGCTATGTTTGGATGAGCTTGGTTTTCCAAAAACCTGAGCACCTCTAGTAAAAAACAACACAATATTCAACAACTGACAACAATGTTTCTACAACTGACCATATGTTCTGTTAAAAGATAGTAAAGAAAGTCAAAAGGAACATTTAGATTTCTGATATTTTCACAAATTACATAGAAAATTATATCACGCTATAAACAGAAGTAATATGATGTTAAAATAAGTAGTTTCTGAAGAAAAGGCACTCAAGAGACTGTGTTTTACTTTATTTCTGACACATGGTTTGAATATTTTGGCACAGTATTAAATCTCATACACCCAATATGCTAGGCTTGTAAAATGCTTTGTTGATTGATTGACATTATGTGACTGTGATGTTGCCTAAGATAACAAAGCTTAAATCACATAGAGCAACTCTAACAGATTAGTTTCCTAGAACATAACCAATGGCTGCCACTTTAAAATCTATTAAATGATTAGAGAAATGTCCTAATGGTGCTTCCTGCACTCTACATAAATTTGCCATATTCACCCAGAGCAGTAACTTAAAACTTTATCGACTTGTGCGAGAAGAAAAACCGCCTCCCCCTAGCCCTCAATTTTAACCATATGAACCTGAAATATTCATAACCTGCACCTTCTTCAATGTTGTGCCCTGGGTCACCCATCTCGCACACCCCTAGTTACAGCCCTGCAGTAACCCATCATACTACCTGTCAGAATACTGCATCCTTTCATAAAAATTAACAACAGAAGTGTTAACCAAGCGTTTACACTTCTGCAAAGTGATATAACTGTGTGAGTTTGTGTGTCTATATTACATGTACTTATTAATTACTAAATTAGTATTGTGTTTTTGTGTATGTGTATTTTAATCTGATGGATAGAGGGTTTCCTTAATGTTATTTCCAGTTTGTATACTTGCTAACCATCCTGAAAATCTTGGTACAGTCCCATGGTTTTGTACTAAGTACTGGATTACCTGAGTCCTGGAACAGATCATGGATTTGACAAGCTTAAGTTATTATTGGCTGAGCGTACTATATTATTTGTACTAAAGTGTATTTGTACTGTGAGCCCAAATGACTGCCAGGGTTCCAGTAGGACAGAAAACAGAGCTCTCTCAGCCACTAGTGCAGCATGAATAAAAGCTCCAATATTGAAAATGTGATGTTTATTATATACAATCATGCAAAAACTGGTCTATTTTGTATATCAGCCAACATATGAGGAGTCAATGTTATATATAAGCCATCAGATAGGGGAGCCTATTTTGTATATAATCCATCTCCACTGTATAATAGCCATGAGAAAGGAATCTTGTTAATACACTCTGCACTCTGATAGCTAAAATAGTTCACTTCCCACACTGGTATTTAAAGGGTTAACACAGACAAGCAATCAACCGCTTCTAAACAGGCAGTGGATTCGTTTAGAGCAATAAGGACAGCAATTATAAAATTTCAGATATAATATACAAAAAAGTATAATGCTTACAGGTTATAAAAACAATTAATAAAAGATGACATAACATAAGCAAAACTTGTAAAATAAAAGGATAACGTTTCATAATATAAACTTACATACGAGTTGTGTAATCTGTGGCTTGGAAGATGAACAGCTTATCAATGTTGATTGATTTCCCAAAAGTTTGACAATATCTTGTAATATCTTTCAAAGACATTTTTTCACCTTTCCACTCCTACAGTGGTTTTTTTCCAGGGGAGGCCTGTGACACAATTTTACAAGCACAATTCACATCTTCCCTGTTTAATCCCCAATGCTAAAATGTAACATATCTATTCAGGGAAGTGTCACACAGACACAATTTTATCATTAATGCATCCAATACAAATTTACCACTCTACAGATACCAAACAGAGATAGGTCAAGTGTATTAGTTGAGCTGGTACTCATTTCCTCTCATTTCTTGAGTGACAGACAGCATTACTTGACATATGGTATGCCCTTCCTCATTCTATTTATGAATATCTGTTTGATCACTAATTATATTGATTGTAAGTGCCCTTGCTAGGTTGATTCCTTAAAGTCTCTTCAGGTGCCAAAAACAACTCCAGTACCAGGATAAAGCTCACCACATGAGGTCTCAGAACTTGTTCATTTCCACCTAAAGGTGACAATGTTATCTTGCAGTCCTTGGGTCCTCAGGGCGACAGAATAGACACAGGCCAAAATTCCTGACCTCACATTTTACACCTTGAGTTAGGTCATTAACCCTGTGACAGCAGGCTTTTCTTTGAAGTCTTTGCATTACACTCTAGCTTACACAGAAAAACAAATTATAAATGGATTCAATTAATATACTGTATTTACAGTGCAGTCCCTTATGATTATACTTTATTTGGGTTAATCCTCAGAACTAATTCCTCCCTTTTCACTACAAATAGTCTAATTAACATATAACTAGATGTGCAGAGACTTGCTTATCCTGTAGTTAGCTGTGGATAGTAGTCTATTACCAATTATATATTGCAATATCTTTGTCTAATCTGCAGACCTGCACTTCAAAGTGTAATATTATTACCTTTCCTATGTCCACACACTGATGTATTTACACTAAATATCCACATAAATTACAAGCTACAATCTTAATACAATGGTGCCTAACTCATGGACAGTCAATGCGTCTAGACTATATTTACTTGCAGATTTCAAAGGGCACACTTTACCATTTAAACTACAACATGTGAGTTATACTATTCAAGTATTGAGTACATATTGTCAAGTACATAACTGTGTTAACAATATCATAAGTTTACCTTAGAAATACTGTACATCACAATGTTAGCATACAGTAGATTCACAATATTTAGCAACATTCAAGACAACACATGTACATTATTAAACCACATTGAACAGCTGGATAACGTGGGTGCTAATAGTGCCTGATCCTTGGTTTCAACCCTAGGCTTGTCAGCATGGGACTGATGTCCCTAGACAGATCAGACACACAAATAAAATGTGTACTCATTTCATCTAGAATTAACTAGCCCTGTGATTAATAGCACCATGGTGCAGTGGATGTGCTCTAATTTGGAAAATAAATAAAATAAATTAAGCATTTTGTCCCTGCTGCCAGTATACTCATGGCTGCTAGGGCATGCTGGCATTTGGTGAACCACAAGTGCCAATATGCACTGGCACCCAAGGCCTGGTGGCCTGTAGCGTACCAAGAATAAACACCAATAAAACACACACACCATTTATAAAAATACTTTCATTTCAATAAATATACTCCTCTACATCAATCTCTTTCACCCTCTTTTTATTGTCTCACCTAGATCCAGGCTGGCATTGTTGACATCTTAAAGTACAAATCCAGGTCTTGGTAAGGCCTGATTAAGGGTTCTTGCCACCCTAGGCTAAACACCCAAAGCGCCAACCAAACACCACCACCATCACCAATGTATAGGCATATTTCCAGTATTCAAATTTAGACAGTTTGAAAAACATATATTTAGGAGGCGGTAAGATGCCCAGGTGTCAAACAATGTATAATAAATAAAAATATACTAATTATGATGTGTTGGTTGCTTTCTCATAAGGAGCTCTGCAACTCCTCAAACAATGCAATAACAATATAGAAAGAAATGAGAGCCACCAAACCCTGCCACAAATTAAAAATGAGAGAAATGGCTTAAACAATGATTTTTTATTAAAAGGTTACAACCTTCATATACAAAGACTGTAAATATAAACACTTGTATAAGCAGATCAACTTAGACAAAAAAATATATGTGCACTATCAACATCAAACTAACAAAAGTAAAATCCTTAAAGATGTATTTTGTATCAACAGAGCAATTCCAACAAGAAAGTTGTGTTGAATCCCAATCTAGACCAACCTGAATGGACTGGGGGCTAATCAGCAGTAAAACAATGGACCTTACCATCCAACAGTTTGCGGTGAGAGAAGGAGTCCTGCTGCTGTAGTAAGAACATGTTCTCTGCACACTGACCATGGTTTATTAATGGTTTATTAATAAACCATCATGTTATATGACTGAAGAATAAGGAGGAAATGGTGAGTAATAGCTCATTCCTCAAACAAATATAGTACAAAACAGAGCAGGAGATATACAGGTGGAAAATAATCTAAATAAATATTGAAAACCTTTCCGGCGCTATAAATGACTAAATAAATAAGGTGCCAAAGCTAGGGGTCTGCAATCCCAAAATATAAAATATAAACCACAACAAAAATGCAATGGTCACCCTATTTCCTGAAAGTACTTGTGCACTACAAAGGGTATATAATATATAAAATTTATTAGAATGCAACACAAATCCACATGGATAATGTGTACTAATGCAAAAATCACATAATATAAAAATACCACATTAATATAATATGAATACCGTAAAAGACATGTTCATAAGGATAGTAGGTGCACCTACAAATATGACAGATAATAATGCGGATAAATCAAACCAACCGATTAATCGCAGTTTACCCCACAGGGTTAATAATGCTGGTGCTATAGAGTGTAAAGAAATAGTCAATCACATATATTCCAATGATATTGATACTGAGGTCAAATGACTCAAATAGTAGATAAAAAAAACGGCTGCTTGTAAGCAGGGACGGATTGGCCATAGACCTTACAGGGAAGTTTCCCGGTAGGCCGATGGCCTAACGAGGCCACCTCAGATTTTCCCGGGGGGAAGGGGGGGGGGCGCATTTGGATGCGGCGGGGGGAGGCATGTACAGGAAAGCAATCTAAAATATTGGTGTTCAGTGGGCAGCAACAGGCAGCCAATTGCTAGGCTCCCATTGTGCTGTTCGGTGACTTCAGCTTCCTGTCTGCCTGATGTGAGAAGAGACACTGCTCAGAGCAACTGAAGGTAAGTGAGGGGGGCTTAGAATACTATACTATACTAAGGGGGGGTCCTATACTATACTATAGGGGGGTCCTATACTATACTATACTAAGGGGGGCTGCCTATACTATACTAAGAGGTGGCTGCCTATACTATACTAAGGGGGCTGCCTATACTATACTAAGGTGGGTTACCTATACTATACTAAGGGGGGCTACCTATACTATACTATACTATACTAAGGGGGGCAATCTAAACTATACTATACTAAGGGGGGCAACCTATACTATACTATTGGGGGGCTACATATACTATACTATACTAAGAGGGGGCTGCCTATAGTATACTATACATTTGCCCTGCATGACTTTAGAGATGACTCACTGTGTGTAAAGTCATCACATCTAGGTTTTCCTAAATGTTACTACAACCAAATTCCTGTAGTTCTAAATCCCGCCTACTTTTGTGTTGGCCCCACCTACAGTTATTTTGGTCCCGCCGACATGAGGCCACTTCAATAATTTTTTCCAGGGCCACTTTAAGTTCCCAATCCGCCCCTGCTTGTAAGTATGGGGAAAGGAACTTGCTTGTACGTGTGAAACATAAAGTAACAGTCTCTTACTAGATTCCTGGAGATGTAATAGTTTGTGAGACCAGTACCTTTACAAGGATCCACGAGTACTCATTTGGAATAGAGATGAGCGGGCTCGGATTACGCTAATCCGAGCCCACCCGAACAGTGCGGATCCGAATGGGATCCGAGCACTGTTCGGATATTTCCGGCGGGCAAAAAATTGAAGACGAGGCTCTGTCGTCCAAGTCTCGCGTCGAATCTCGCGAGGGGTGGGAGGGAGGGCCCAGAACAATTCCATCTTGTACCTCTTTTTTTGGCATTATGTGCTCAAGCTACCTCGGTGCAACCTTTTGGCCTAAAAACAATATTGTGAGGGTGTTCAGAATAGACTGGAAATTAGTGGAAATGATTGTTATTGAATGTTATTGAGGTTAATAATAGCGTAGGAGTGAAAAAAAACCCACAAAACTGTTTTTTAGCACTTTTTATGTTTTTTTCAAAATAAATCCGAATCCAAAACCTTAAATCCAAACCAAAACCTTTCGTCAGGTGTTTTGCGAAACGAATCCGAACCCAAAACCTCAAGCAAATCCGAATCCAAAACACAAAACACGAGACACCAAAAGTGGCCGGTGCACATCCCTAATTTGGAATGTGTTTCTCCGCTAATATGTCAGGAAGAAATGAAGCTACTACTCCGTTCCCAGGACTCTTATCAATTCTCATGCACGCTTCAAGGTAATAGCGTTCCGACACAGACATGCAGCATATTGAATCTGTATAAATCTTCCAAATGGTAGCGAAAAGTTTGGTTATAGGTTGGTAATGAATGTAGGTGGTATAATATAAAAAAGTTAGGCTTCCATACTGATGCGTTTCATCACCAAACAGGTAATTTCATCAGAGATATTAATTGGAAAATAATCAAGGTGTATTAATAAAGAGTGGAACTACTTCACTTGGAATATGGAGCCCCTCTCATGAGTAAACTTACACAAATTAATCTAAATAGAGGCTTCAGGATAAAACAGGCACTTGGGTTCCACACAGGATTCCTTTAACCCTCTCTTGTATTATTCCTGAATGGATATGTGCTCCAATCAAATGTATGGAGAACAGGGGAATAGAGGAAACAAAAGGGATTACATAGTGCTTTATCCTTTAATAAGCATAAAAATAAACAATAAAATAGATAAATTCACAATCCATGGTCACAGCACATATATAGTGGCAAGGCCGCCTACCAGAGTTCCAAAGTAAAACAGCATGTAGCATGCAAATCCTCGCCGTCTCCTTTTCACACAGATGTTGACTTGTGCTGGACCCCGGGATAGTTGTCCTGTCACTCACCCATTCCAACGCGTTTCGACCCTTATATTCATGGTCTTTCTCAAAGCTTGTAATATACATGTGCCATTCGGAAACCTTTTATACTATTAATAATAACGTCTAGCAACATTCTATTGCATGTCTCTAGTTCACCAAGCTCTTGGACTATATATATATACATCTGTTGTTCCGCTGACAAGAACCGTTACATTACCTATCACCATCCGCTAAAGTGAATCTAAAGTGAATCACATTCCATCTGGATCAGCCAAGTCTATTTACTATCCTCATCGGACTTTCAAGCTGTGTCAGTGATTCTCCTTTATTACTGTCTGTGTTACAAGATTACAAGTGTTCTGGATCATCATCTTAGCGTTGAACTGTATTGCTTGTTTTTCATGCTGTTGCTCATGGTTTCCACTTGAAGTACTGATGTGATTGTTTTATTTTTCAACTACCGTGTGCTCAGCACAGCTGAGTTGTACATGCCTTTTATTACTGCTGTTGCATCATTGAACAATATACTAAAGTTGCAACACTACTTTATCGTCTGTGTATTTCTTTATTGTGATTCTCCATCTGAACTTATCCCAGTGTGTTTTGTCTCTACCACCCTCTGCTTTACCATCTAAGTAGAGGTTGGGGATCCACAAATATTCCTAGCCGTGACAAGAGCAAATACCAAAAACTGGCCCCCAGATGCCATTATTGCTTTTAACACCCTCAAGAAAGCCTTCTCTACAGCCCCTGTTCATAGACAGCTTGATACCTCTCAGCCATTCTTTGTAGAAGTGGATGCCTCCGCAGTGGGGGTAGGTGCAGTCTTGTCACAGAACATCGCTCCTGGGAAAAGGTTCCTTCCGTGAGTTTACTTCTTATAAGTTTCTTCCAGCCGAATATAACTATTCTATTGGGGACAAAGAACTTTCAGTAATGAAGCTAGCGCTTTCTGAATGGAGATACCTTTTGGAGGGGTCACGATACCCTGTTTTCATTTTTACAGATCATAAAAATCTATTGTACCTCCAGTCCGCTTATTGTCTGAACCCACGACAAGCCCACTGGTTTCTTTTCTTCTCCCATTTCAACCTGCATATTACTTTTCGACCCGGTTCTAAGAACAAGGAGGCAGATGCCCTCTCCCGGGCATTCACCCATGAATCTGATTCAGGGGAACCAGCAAACCATCACATCACGGATTTTAAGTTCCTACTCACCACCTCCTTAACAGCAACTCCGTCTTCACCTGCTGGAAAGAGTTTTGTTCCACCAAATCTTTGGAAAAGAATCTGTCAGTGGTACCACTCCTCCTGTTTCTCAGGTCATGCAGGGACACGCAAAACCACTGAGATCATTTCCCGGAAATATTGGTGGCCTACTCTTTGTGAAGATGTCAAACAATTTGTTGCTGCCTGTAACATCTGTGCCCAACATAAAACACAGTGGCTAAGTCCAGCTGGTCCTCTAGTACCACTCCCTTTACCAACCAGACCCGGTCACACAATTCAATGGACTTCATTACAGGAGATCTTTCGCATCCACGGGTGCCCTGTTGAGATCGTCTCCGACAGTGGTGTCCAGTTTACTTCCAACTTTTAGCGAGCTTTCTGAAAACTCTTCAATATCAAACTCAACCTCTATCATCCGCAAACTAATGGGCAAATAGAGCAGGAAAATCAGGACCTTGAGACTTTTATTCAGATGTATTCCTCTGCTACACAGGACAATCGGGCTGATCTATTACCATGGGTGGAGTTTGCTCATAATAATCTCTATCATGAGTCAACCTCTTCTACCCTGTTTTCTATATGCCTATGGCCTGAATTCCAGTTTGCCTAGACTTACTGTCCTTCCTCCTTCCCAGGTTCCAGCAGTTGATAACCTTTATCAAGACTTCTCCAGAGACCTTGAGATGTCTCAGGAAAACATCTATGCATTATAAATGATTTGCTGACAGAAAACGTCGGGCTGTTCCTAATATGAAACCAAGAGACAAAGTGTGGCTTTCCACTAAGAATATTCGTCTCAAGGTGCCATGCATGAAGTTTGCGTCACGATTTATTGGACCTTTTAAGATTCTCCGGGTCATCAATCCTATATCATTCAAACTCAAACTTCCTGCCTCTTTGCGTATTTCCAACACCGTCCATGTTTCTCTGCTTAAACCTTTGGTCATCAACCTTTTTTCCTCCAACAAGAACACTCCGTCATCTCTCCCTCTTCAAATGGGAGATGACTTTGAAATTAGCCAAATACTGGACTTTAAACTCTCACATGGCAGAATCAAATATTTAGTAGATTGGAAGGGGTTTAGCTCAGAAGAAAGTTCCTGGGTCGATTCTTCAGATGTCAATGGTCCATCCCTAGTTAAGAGGTTCCGCACCAGATTTTCTAACAAACCCAGAATCAGGTATTCGGCGCCCACCTTTAAAAGGGAGGGTACTGTCAGGCACCGGACCTGCTGACTCCCGTGGCTTGCGTTGGCAGGCACCACCTTGCCTGTCTAAACTGCGCATGTGCAAAACCAGCCCTTTTCAAAACTCCTTCCATTCATCTGATTGATTGATTGATTGCCTGTCAGCCATGTCTATTTAAAGCACCTGTTTTCTTACCTGAGTGCCAGACTTCAGGTCTCCTCTTCTGTGAAGACGTGTTCCAGTCTGGCTCCTGTTCTTCTGGTGCTGTTCAGTACTATCAACAATGCCTGCTTTCAGCTATCCGGTGTTACAGCATTATCCTGCTGCAGATTATTACCAACTTTACCTGCTTCCAGCTCTTCAGTGTTACAGCATTATCCTGCTGCAGAGTATTACTACCTTTACCTGCTTTCAGCTATCCGGTGCTACATCGTCATCCGGCTGCAGAGTGTTGCACCTATACCTGCTCCCAGCTCTCCCATGTGTCAGCACTATCCTGCTGCAGACCGTTACCACCAATACCTGTTCTCAACTCTCCAGTGTTGCAACATCACCTTGCTGCAGGGTATTTCTACCAGTCTCCATCGCCTGCACATCGGTGCTTTTGCTCTCTATCTACCTGTAGACCATCGTACTTCCTCATGATCCTGACCCAAGGGGCTTCCTAGCGCCACAGGAACTCAGTGCCTCATCTACCTTCAAAATATACTCCTCATTATTACTCCTATCAGCAACCATCTTACTCCTGTGAGTTGGTTCTCCTCTCAGTCTTGTTTGTGACCCTCCTTGAGATCCGCTAATTCCAAACTCCCTTGCGGGGGGTCCCGAGTGAATACCTACTTCTCCGTTAGATCTGAGCCTCTTGGAGGGTAGCAATGCAGGCTCAATACAGGCTCCTCAGGTCAAAGTTCTGCCCAGCATACAGCAAGGGGAAGTTTGACTGGGACCCTAAGCCCCCCTAAAACCTGGCCAGGATCCAACTGGTCCACCTCGCGTTGGTTTCATCCCAATCGGTGCAGAGTTGTCTGAATGCAGGCTTAGAACAGGCTCCACAGGTCAAAGTTTTGCCCAGCGTACACTAGCAGGAAGTCCAACCGGGACCCTAACTTCTCCTAAATCCTGATCAGGATCCAACTGGACCACATGGAGTTGGTTTCATCTCAATCGGTGCAGAGCTGTCCGAATGCATAATTACATAGACAAACAGACCAATGATTTTTATATATAAGATGTCATCCAAATCCATCCAGTGGAAGATCCAGAACAAGCTCCCTTGGTCAAACTTCTGCCCAGCAACAAAGTGTCCGACTGGGACCTCAACCCCCTAGTATGTCTTCTGGGATCGAACAGGCACCATAGGTCAAAGTTCTGCCCAGAGTACACTAACTGGAGATCCGACCGTGAGCCTGTTCCCTCTAAAACCTGTCCAGGATCCAACTCTTTCATCTCTCGTTGGTTTCATCGCAATCTATGCAGGGGTGTCCGAATGCAGACTCAGAACAGGCTCCCTGGGTCAAATTTCAACACAACATACACCAACGGAAGTCCCTAATCCCCCTAAAACCTGGCCAGGATCCAAGTGGACCACCCCTCGTTGGTTTCATCCCAACAGTGGAGGGGTGTTCGAATGCGCAACCGGACAGACAAACAGACCAATGATTTTTATTCATAAGATTATGCATAAGTTATCATCTATAAAAATTTAACACAATCATTTTGATTAAAGCTTGTAGACTATTTTTATTTCAAGTATAAATATAAAAGTGCTAATATTAATATTTACCAACAAAAAAAAACTTAGGCCCTTTATCCTTACGTGCAGAGAAAAAAGGCATATGAACATACAGATCTGTAATGTATGGCTACTCATGCAGGCAACAGCTGTTTCAAATCCAAAAAATGTCATATTTTATTATTACGCTAACCGTGTCCAGAGTGTGTTGTACAATGCACAGGCCACAGGCCACACAGAGTGGTATGTGTATACAATAATACTAGACATGTTAAGAGACTCAGAAAAGTAGAAGGATAAAGTCTGCCAGGCACTCCTAACAAAGAGTAAGGGGTATATTTACTAAATTGCGGGTTTGAAAAAGTGGAGATGTTGCCTATTGTAGAATGTACTAAATAAATGATAACTAGAATCTGATTGGTTGCTAAAGGCAACATCTCCACTTTTTCAAACCCGCAGTTTAGTAAATACATCCCTAAATCTTAGTTTTATTTGATACTCAATGAATATGGTAATAATTTTATTTAAAAAATGCATGATAGACCCAAAGCAATAGTATACTAAGAGGGTTTATGCTGTAACACCTCAAAGCCATATATATATATATATATATATATATATATATATATATATATATATATATATATATATATATGTGTGATACCCCAAAACCTGAGTACTCTGGGGTGTATCTATATGTAAATATATGTGTGTACTCATGGCTGTGTTCATATACATGCCTGGTTAGATGTGGTCACATTTGTTAATTGTTATAGGTGTTTATAAAGATTTAAAAAAAAAAAAAAAGATTCCTGGAGGGAGAAGTGACAGTTGGGAATGGTTGGTGGTTGCCGGGGGTGACAAGGAGAGAGGAGTGTGATACTCAGGACCGCTGAGAGAGATCCCTGTGTCTGATAAACTGAGAGTGAAAAAATAGGTACAGAATGAAAATCGGATAAAGTGATAAATAAGCAGATTAAAAGTGAAAAAAATGAAAGAAGAAAAAGAGAGGTGTGAGTAAAAAGGAAAGTGCAGAAAATTACTAAGCAGTATAGAGATCTGTGAAAACACACAACAGAGACTGTGCCTATGTACTGAGGACAGTGTGAGAGGAGAGAAAGTAGAGAGGTCTGTGAATACACACAAAAGAGACTGTGTAATACAAAAGATTACCAGTTTATTTGGCGTGAAAAAGAACCACGTGCACCACTTCTACAAGTGGTTATTGAAATATATGATGTGGGTCTTAAAGTTCTGTTGAGAAATTCATCTCTTAATCGTGTTAAGTTATATATTAATGTTAGGTAATTATATATATATATATATATATATATATATATATATATATATATATATATATATATATATATATATATGTGAAGGTTAACAATTAGCTCTTGCAGAAACATCCATAAACATAGAATTCCAATAAGTTATTAGTGTTATTAGTATGGTAAATGTAAAGGTTTGTCAATTGTAAATAGTTTCAAAGTGATAAGATAATGTTTACAAATAACAGAGTCGTTCTTATTAATAAAAGGAAGTTAGTTCAGAATACACTTGTGTCATCTTAAATCTCTGTGGATAACTGTCCTTACCTCTCCGGTGCATAGAAAATTTGAACTGTTGAAACCTGAAAGAGAACTATCTAATACTGATAAGGTGCAACTTCAATGTATTACTCTAAATAACACCACACAGGATATTACATATATATATATATATATATATATATATATATATATATGTATTCCTTCCATTGGCCTATGTAATTGTGCCAGACCCTGGAAAGAACTCAAATTATGTTCAACAAATAGATATATAAGAATTTTCTCTTGAAAATATTTCAATATTTCAATGGTCAGAAAATATACAGTTTACAAAGCAAATAGACATTTGTTATCAGCGCTTATCTTTAACAATTCATATGTGTGTGTATCTAGAAAAATGAAAAACATGAGGTATAAGTATTATATTTTGATCAAAACATTTGTACCTGCATCCCAGCGTCAAGGGCACCTTATTGTATGCAGTGATCCAAAAAATGACAAGTAGCAGCATAACAAAAAAAACATATTTTATGCTATTCTATGACAATTAGAGACAGGTGAAGAGTGGTGATAAAGACTACAGATATATCATCTCATTCACTGAAAAACTTATTTTGCTGGTCTCTACAACAGCTAATGCCATATTCCCAAGTGATGGTACCTGATAACTGTGGTCAACAGCAAGCTCTTAAGTCAAACAGAGCTAACAGAACCATTTTATTATTACCTGAACTTCAAAGCCTGCAGGGAATATCTCACAATTTATTCCATCCTATTCCTACTGTAGGTCTACCAGTACCAACTCAGAATTCTCCCATATTAAATCAGTTAACAGCTCATCAGTAGAAAACATTAAAATTAAAAGTACAGTCAAGTAGCAGTGTATTAGACCATTGCTTCTCTTCATCGGTCAAATGGACCCCAACTGCCATTCCATGGATCCTACGTGGATCAATACTAATAAGCACACACCACAGACAGCTCAAGTGACACAGCTCATTAGATTTAGATACACATCTGAAAGAAATTACCAGGTATTTGTATTGAAAGTTTCCCCATCTCTTAACGTAACTAGTGGTCAATGCTCCCAACTTGGATTTCTTTCTAAGCTATTGATGGTTAAAAAATAATTTGTTGAGAGCAAAACAAGATTGGTGCTATTCCCTGCTTGGTTCTGTGCTAGTTTAATAGAGTCCAATTATATTATTATTATTATTATTATATTTTTCTGTAGGAACTTGCTACAATCACATTGATGAAGTGTATAAAATGAGAACTGTTTTAAGCCATGTACAGTATATACTTGACAGCTTTTCACTCTAGGATCGTCCCATTTCATACGTTATTTAATAAGCCTCTGCTTACAATTATGTTGGTCAGAACATAAGTATGCATTTGTCAACATGTCAGAGTCCATTTACTGTGACCTGTAAATAGCTGCCCCAATATTTTATTCACAAATAGTAAAATAAATTTTAAAAAAAACAGCCATGGGCATGATATAGTTAAACTGCCCTATTTTCTCGGGGTGAAAGTTTCCATACATAACCCTGTAATAGAAACTCCAGAGTGCATAAAGATATCAGTAACCATATAGCTTAGCTATAAAATCCCAAATGCCACATATTCATTAAACTACTCTGAAGTGTTTGGGTTTCTTCGATATATCATATTTGAGTGTTACTCATAAAGGATTTAAAATCCCTGAGCATATGTGTCCATTTCCACCATTAAAGTAGATTCAGGTGCTTGGCATGCCTGTCTCAAGGTTTTCTTTAAAAGAATTGATGGCTCTGGTTCCCTTGCCCTATAGTTCTGGATACACTCAAGTGTGTTTATAAGGGTTTCTTACAACTTATTTTTCTGCTAACACGTGGGAAGGATCTCACACCTCCTTTTTATAAATGTGACATGTTCTCACATTCTCAGATGACAAATTGCCTACAATGAGCTTTTTTACACCTATTATGACCAGACATGATGAGAAACTCATATGTAAACCACAGGTGTTAAGCAAGAATTTTAAAATAAAAGATCAATAATAATTGTTGACTATTACAATCTGAGAAGGAAATCTGCATTACACATTCATATTTTCAGTTGCAAGATTTAAAAAAAGTTTGATCATGTACAGTAGACTCAAACAAATAACGCATCTTGGGCCTGATTCATTAGGGACCTAAATTAAGACGTTTCTTATTTAAGTCTCCTGGACAAAACCACATTACAATGCAAAGGGTGAAAATTAGCTTTCTGTTTTGCACATGTATATTGTATATATTGTATATTCACCCGTGTTGCATACAGCTAAAAAGATGTAAAGATCTTGTGATTTGTAAAGATATGTGAAATACAAAAAAAAATAAGGGGCCTGATTCATTAAGGAAGTCTCCTGGACAAAACCAATACTTGATAGCTTATTTGTACACTGAAATTTAAAGTTGATATGTGTGTGCTACGTGAAAAAACAGTCAGTATTTAACTTATGTGCAAAACAGAAAACTAATTTTCACCCCTTGCATTGTAACATGGTTTTGTCCAGGAGACTTCCTTAATGAATCAGGCCCCTTATCTTTTTCGTATTTCACATATCTTTACAGATCAAAAGATCTTTACATCTTTTTAGCTGTATGCAACATGGGTGAATATGCACCCTTGCCATGGTAGAAAAGAACGTTGACATCCAGTCTGCCTTCTCAAAGTTAATGTACAGATAATGCAGTTCTTTCATATATCACACATTTACCTAGACAGCTCCAGTTAACAAAAGCACACAGCAATTTTTTGTAACTTAACATATATTTAGAGAGGTTGAATAAAGCCTCAAGTTTATTAAGTTTCAACCTTTTCTAAAGTCTAATAAAAACACTGACAAATTGCAATTTGTTTTGTGTTAAAATAGTAAGTGGGTCTGCTGCCCAATGCTATTATTATGTTTGGAGGAAATGACAAATATTATATCTAATCTTTAAGCAATACTTCTCTTCATAATGACACACATTAAAAAAGTTTTGAGGCATAAAGTGAAAGATACTTTTGGTATTGGTTTACTGTTTATTAGATATAAGTAGAGTTTTGGCAATTGGATGCTATTGGAAGTGCAATTGTTAGATTCTTGAATTCACCACATATAACCTGAGGAGTGAGGAGTGATGCTTCACGATCCACTCACATCTGGAGTCTTTTGAAACAAAATACAGTTTTCTTTATGGAAAACGTGTGTGTATCTAATTTTTATTGATCTCATCCAATACTGCTGTATGTATTTTATGGTGTTTACATTAAAAATTACTGGCAAATCTGCAGCTATTTCTATTTCTTTTCGCTACTGCCAATTGAGTCGCTTAAGACTCTATGTAATCTTATTGCTCAAAGATGTATACAATAATGTAGTCTACATTAACCTTGGCAATTATTTAAAGGTTGAATCACATATCAGCAATGAGCTTTTCTTCTGTTAGACAGCAAAGGTCATTTACTAACCAAAACAAATATGGACCCACATGTCTTGTGAGCAATTGTTACAGCCTAGCTCACTTCAAGGTCCTTGAATCTGCCACCTGAATATACTCATGGTGGAAAGAGTCAAACTTTGCACTTTAGTACATTATCCTATCGATATTTGATTGGTTGCCATGTTTTAGTGTAGATTTTCTACTAAGAGTTAAGCTGTGTACACACTATGGAAAATTTCTCATGATGAGATATCATTAAAGATTTTACCAACGACTGAAAGTCTTCATCAGCATGCTGATTTATGTGTACACACTATACACAATTCACCTCCAGATCTGTGCTCCTCATCACTCATAACCATCTGCTGAAAAGATCGTGACTCTGCACACTCCATAGAGATGTGCCTACACAGGTGGCTGTGAGTGCATGTACACTGCAGAATTTGCTGGACATCGTTTCATCGCCGATAGTGATTTTAGTCCGGTTTTAAAATCAAATCAAGTGATACAAAATGTTTTGGTTTGATAAAACATGATCGTGGGAGCGTACGCACTAATGCGATATTGAACCTGACATTTATTGTGTAATTGGCCTGATAATTGGGTGGAAAACCTATAGTGTGTACCCAGCTTTAGTATAAATAATAATTCTGTTCTGTTACAGCTGCATTTAACCAAAGTCCAGTCATGCACATGTTAAAACTGCAGTGTGATTGCGTATTTTATTGGCTATTGGAAATAAAGTATATTAATAAAGCTAAGCCTGCTGGCTGACTTATTTCAGTAATATGGCTATATTTCGTAGTGTTGCAAACAGCTGACATGCTTTTGTATTGTTGGGTCTGATTGATTAAACATTAGCATGAAAAGACTTCTTTGCTAATATGCCATACATCTGTTTTACCCATAAACAAAAATGTACAAACATTTGCTAACAGGTTATTTCCCATGCAAAAAAGTTTTTGTGGGGCTCAGATCACATTTTTTTTCAGTTTTCAGTACAACAGTTTTCATAAACGCTCTATCTGGTGGGGATATTTGGTGATTAATTTCATCAGGTAATAAAGTAATTATCACTATGACATATACTATTCAAGGTCTAAGCTTATGTATATTTTATTTTTTAAAAATGGCATTTAGGGGCGTATTCAATTGCTAGCGTTAACGCTAACAAACGAGCGCTCAAAAAATCTTACCGTTAATACAATTGAATACCCCCCCTGACAATTGAATACCCCCCTTAGAGTCAAACTGATAAGTTCAATTTTTCCTGTATGCAGTAGACCAGCTAAGCAGGTATTACAATTACAATTTCACTTTCAAGATCTTTGTTTGATCATGGGAAAACACCACACTGCTTGATGTCTTTTATGTTTCAAATATGGTTAGTGTTCATCATTGTAACTATTAATGTCCTTTTTGATATACAATTTTGCAGGATGGTGTTCTCAATTGAACTTTGTGTTCAGGAATTGCCCGAACCAATTGCTTGTAACTAAGAATGTGTCAAAGTTGATAATACACACCCAACATTTCGCCTTCCAGAGACAAAATATCTTATTAACATATATGTCCTGTTTTATATCAAAAATCAAAGAGCTATCTTGGTTTAACCTTCACATTGGGCATGTTTACGCTGATTATGAAGTGCACCTTGGACATAGAAACATGTGTCCTTTGTTCTCTTCTCCCGTTCTCTTGTGAAAGGAAGACAGGTGGTATGGATTGTCATTGGTGGGTCAGTATGTTAGATCATATTAGCTTAACAAAGTTTGACATTTTGTGCTTGAAGTTGCGCTGGCCATGAAGCATAAATGTATTATTATTGTCTGTGGCTTATAAATACAGACTAATTATGTAAGTGGAACTGATTTAATTAAAAAACATTAACATTTATGCTTTAATGTACCTGAGGATGGACTGACTCAAACTTAACGATTTTTTACCTTTCAATACATAGAACTTTATTTACACAGATAAGTTTACAAATGGAAAGTTGCCTGATGACAGGGTCTCTGTGCTCTGAAAGCTAGCAAATATAATTATTTCTTTTGGTTAGCCAATAAAGGTATCACTGCTATAATAATTTTGTCTTTTTTTGACACGAATGTGTTTAACATCACATAGATTTTTCTGGTTGGCACTGTACTGCAATATTTGTTTTTTAAAAAAATGTTTTGCTTCACATTCTATATGATTTTGAAATGAAATGCAATACCTTCTTTTAGAAAGCAGATGTCACTGTTGCAATTGCTGCCTATACAAACTGATTTTGTGGCATCAATGTAAACAATGACACCTATAACAACATATATTTTACTGTTTTTTAAATATATTGATTACTTATGAACAGATAGCAATAAATGAATAATAAAGTCACAATGCCAATGTCTTACGTTCATTCCACTGTAGCAGGTTGCCATGTTTGGGGAAAGGTGCCTCTCTAACTAAACAGGCAGGAAATCACTCACAGGCATGCAGATTTGCTGTGTACAAATGTACTTTGTGGATTGGTAGATTTATACACAGGCTCAGGAGCTGAGATGTCACAGCAGCTCAAGTGACTGTAGTTTCAACTGTTTATATAGCATCAGATCACATTTGAACATGGTAAGATATTTAGTATAATTGCTCAAAGGTGCAAATTTTCACTGAAACCATACCAACCAGTCAGACCTTTGATTTTCTTTGTCTACTGTGTATTAGTTAGATAAAATCTAATTGCTGATTGGTTTCTATGATTTAGTGCAGATTTGCACCTTTGAGCACTGGTATTAAATAACCTACAAATGAGGGAAGGGTTTCAGCAGACTCTAATGTAGTGGGAGACCTGCAATTGAATATCAGAGACACAATGAACAATGTATTTTACCTTCATGGTTCCTCTATCCGAAACAGGGGCAGACTGAGCTGGGGGGCAGGAAGGCATCTGCCCCGCGGCCTGGTCCCATAGTGGGCTACCTTGGCCTGGGTCACAGGGCCACCTGCATTTTTTTTGCCATTAAAATGTTCCTAATAGGCTGCTGAGTTGAGTCTCCCCCCCACTCAAAATTTGCCAGCCCTCCCCTGATGTTTCATTTTGGATTTTAGCGGACCATTCACCTTTACATTTGCATTTCAATTATTGCATATGCAATATAATATATATTTTATAGCCAGATGTGCATATGTGTATAGTCAGGTATGCATTTCTGCACATAGAACAATGGATTTTGTACACACACAGATACAACTCTCTATTGTTCTGTGTATGTCAAAGTTTGAACACATCATGTAGAAAAAAAGACGACAATTGAAAACTTGTATTTCTGTTTTAAATTGTTCCATTAGGTGTGATCAGTCTTCGTCGGCTTTATGTGACAGGTACACGATGCTCTGGCACGATGCGTCAACACATAATAGCACTAGAGGAAAAGGCTATAAAAAAATACATTATCTATATATTTTCATGGTTTCCATGTGAGTTTGAAGCCATTCACAACATAAGAAATAAATCTACTTTGCTGATTTTTTTGGACAATAAAAGTATTTTATTTAGTCGCAGATACAATATCTTTAGTACAGCATGACAGGAACAGAGTGATCATGTAAAGTACATTTTAGTGGAAGGGGAGAATGGAAATATATGGATTTCTTCCAGATTTTCTTTTAAACTCTGGCTTGTACATGACAAATATAGGCATCCTAAAGAAAGGCTAGACTAGACTTATTGCCGTTACTAGGTTATCCACCAATAGAGGCCCAAAGCTCCAGCAGGCTTCTGTAACTTCCTTGATACAAGACTTTATGTCCCCCTTTTGTAAAATCTCCCTATAAACATATATATGTTGTACACAACTATGTAACAAGTCTACACAATGTGTACAATACAATATATTGCTTTTAAACAGCAGTGGTCCCTGTATGGAGTTATTTTAATTAAAAAGTTTCACAAAGGGTCAATTTCGACACTGAGTTATCCCTTCAATATATAGTCACTGCACACCAGGGGGTAAGATCGATGTGTCATAGGTGGAATCGGATGAGATCACAGACCATGTGCACCAGCCTCTACAGTAGACCTATACAAAAGCCCCCAAAATAAGCCAAATGGCTTGTGCAGTGTAAGACCTTGTAAGGCCTTCTGCGCTCAGGTATTTGTCTCTTAGAAACTTCGATTTTATCTAGTCTACTTGTCCCCACCTGAGACTGGGATTCTGCCCTTACTCTACCTACTGGGCTGATGCTGAGTTGCACGTTGGTCGTAATGTACACTCAAAATCGACACCTACAGAATATATGTTGGGATTGCATCAGACAATACGTTATGCACCCACATACACAACAAGGACATAAGCACAACAAAAGTTTGTTAACATTTTTTCTTATAGTGAAAAATACATTTCTTATTAAGCTTAGTTAGTGCAGATAAAATATTCCTTCCAGATTATGGTTGAAGTAAAAAAATTATATTTTTTAAAAAATGGGCCAAAAAAGCCTATAATATATACACTATCAATGCCTCAGCCACATTTGTGTTAACATGCCCCTACTTTACTGGGCCTGCGTTAGATCGCCACTTCCCTCCCCTTTTCTGGCTGTCCATTCGTATGGATGAGCAAGTTTCAGATGTAAGCAAATAAGCCTGCACTCTCTTTGTGGACATGCGCAATGCAAATTCTCTTTATTTAAGCTACGGAAATTGGCATAAGTTCAACTCAGCTCTAAATATTTAATTTATTTTAGCTAAAAAATTTCTGTTTTCTAGCTTGCATGGCACTAGCCTAATATTTAGTAAACTGCAAAGAAACAGAAGCACAGAACAAAAGATCAGCAGTGTAATCCTCATTTTGGACACCATGCAGCATTTATCCTGATAGCCAATGGGTCTGTAGAGCTACTAGGTGCATTTTAAGTGGATCCAAAATTGGATTGTGACCCTTTACTTAATAAACATTAGCAGTTTTTAAGCTGTATTTTAAGTTTTTCTCTTCTCCACATTAGTCCTATAGTGGACGAAATTCAACAGAGTCCTTGGGGTAAATGTATAAACCAGCGGATTCTGCAAATCACCGATTTCCAGCAACTTTGCAGGGAAAATTTAAAACAGCAATGACTTTCAAGGTTTTGCCTTGAAAGCCATTGTCGTTTTAAAATTGCCCTACAAAGTCGCTGGAAATTGGCCACTTGCAGAATCAGCTGGTTTATACATTTACCCCCTGGTGCTCTAAGTTAGAAATGATAGTCAGCGCCTGACTGGAGCAACGGTGCTGCTATCATTTAGTAGGCCTGCAATCCTCTGCTAATCAGAAATGATTATGGAGACTGGCCAGCACAGGTACCTAGTAACGTTACATATCTGGTCCCTACAGAACAGAAGAAATTATTGCATGTAATCATGAAAGTAAGGTGGAGCCTGCAAATACTGTTCTAGGCTGATATACACTGTAATCAACAAAATATCATACAGGGCAGCTACAGAGCAGACCATTGAGCCCTGAAATGGGGGGGGGGGGGACATGTCAAATCTGGTCCATCAGCTCCAGAGGACCCTTGCAGAACTGAAAGCCCTAATGGTGCATATTGTGTATGTGTGGTCTTCAGTGCAGATGGACATATATCATTTTAGTAGCACAAATTGTTTTCACTTCTATGACACAGTGGCCATATACTGAATCACACCTTAGTAATTAGGAGGACACGTATGTGGAAGTTAGTTTTAGGTTTTACTTGTATTACACAAAACTACAAGCAGACATGCAGTATTTCAGATATTGGTGTTTGAGATTTATTTTTGCTGAAGAAGTGTGTTAAATCTCCAATGATTAATCAACATGAGTAACTATTGTACGTAGAAAAAAAGTACTTTATTGAAACTGTGACTATGGTAGAACAGTGAAATGTTAAAGAAATTTGTGTGTGAGAAATATATATATATATATATATATATATATATATATATATATATATATATATAAAAATATATCATCGCTCTAATACAGAACTGAATGGGTGCCTATTTTCAAAATCAGCAACAATCAAACCTTTTTTACCCTGTCTGGTTTTGCCATCTGTACCATGACAAAACATGGAATATATTTTAAGGAGTGTGTTTACAAACAGTCCCACTTTGATGTTCTCCATTGCCTGTTTATTGTCTGTCCTTATACTCTCCTGTTTATGATAGCAGCATCTGAATGCAATCATGATGACATGCATCTCCATGTAGGCTCTCCCTTTGCCCACAAGCACATCTGCAAAGAATAGCCGTGATATAACTTTATAAAATGCCCTGAGGTTCCAGTTAGTCTTCCCTGTCACATAGGAAGTAGAGATCGCTTTCATTTTGCTACAGGGAGTGAAAGTTTGTTCAACGTAAATGTGCAGCTTCTTAAAATTAATTATAAATATATTTTCCAGATCTGCTCTAACACTATCATAGGATGCAACGCATTCCACGTAATTTACGACATTAAGTCATTACATCCAGATTCCATGTAATATATTATCTCTGAAACCAATTAAAGCAATGTCCATAGTTTTTCCGTAGGCTTCATTATTCATCTTATGAGCTGTAGGTATAGCTTATCTTGAAGAAATACTATTTTGTGCTATTACAAAAAGCAAAAGAAAAAGGTTCTTGCAGGAAACAGGAACCCTGTTGAACTTTTCAACTAGGGAAGAAAAGAAAAGAATACACCAAAGCAATGTCATCCAGTAGCTATAGCAAAGTGCAGAGGTCACTGCCTAATGCTGGTGACCTACACATCTGGATGAGCAAGGGATTGAAATAAGCATGTTTCCTTCAATGTGGACCCAATCGTAGGTGTTGTGCAGATTCCGTTTCAACAGGTTTTGATTTAAAGGTTAGGTTAATTGCTAGGGTCATGGTGGGAAAGATACTGGCTGAGTAACTGGAAGTTACAATAAGCCGGTCAGACAGCTTTTCAAAACAAAGCATTGTAACACTTCTGGAAAAGTTATTTTTATTTGCATAGTATTTATTGATATATTATTTGTGCTTGTCATTTGATGTGTTTTAATTGATTTACTAAAAGTCAGTAAGAAATAAAGTATGTGTTTTATTAGGTGGCTGAAATTCTGAATTAATTATATCTTATCCTTTGCTATTGGCATAAATAATACAATTCTGATTTATATACTGTATATCATCATCATCATCACTTATTTATATAGCGCCACTAATTCCGCAGCGCTGTACAGAGAACTCATTCACATCAGTCCCTGCCCCATTGGAGCTTACAGTCTGAATTCCCTAATATAGACACACACTCACACACAGACAGACAGACAGAGAGGGAGAGAGGGAGAGACTAGGGTCAAATTTGATTGCAGCCAATTAACCTACCAGTATGTTTTTGGAGTGTGAGAGGAGACCGGAGCACCCGGAGGAAACCCACGCAAACACAGGGAGAACATACAAACTCCACACAGATAAGGCCATAGTCGGGAATCGAACTCATGATCCCAGTGCTGTGAGGCAGAAATGCTAACCACTAGGCCACTGTGCTGCCCTACATGCTATTAGATCTGTTTTAAAATATTAAGACTATTAATTACTAATCTGTGACATAACACAGATCATTAAAGGTATGGACACTTGCTTGTATCACTTACATCTTCTTAATTAACTGTCATTGTTTAGGATTTAATATGTTCCTTGTCAGATCACATTGTGCATTCAGCAGATGACTGCACATATGGGCAGATAGTTGTCAGATCATTCTCAGGTACTGCAGTCAATATTGAGCCAAGTATTTGTTGCTAATGGGACAATCTGGTAATATTGAAACTTAATTTGCTCTGTTTGATCTCAGCAGAGGCAGATCAGGGGGATAGCACACTGCCGCCTCCAGTGCGATGGTTCCTTCCTCACACCACCCCACTGACTGTCAGGCGTGCGATCATCATCACGACCTACCGCTGTCAGTGAGGAGCTGCCCTGAGAGGATCTGACAGAAAAGAAGAAGACAGAAGAAAAAAAGACCATAGAAAGTAGAATAGAATGGTGTGATAAGAGACACAATGTAATGAGAGGCACAGTGTAATAAGGAGCACAGTTTAATGAGGGGTACAGTGTGATGAGGGGCACAGTGTAATAAAGGGTAAAGTGTAATGAGTGGTACAGTGTGTTGCGGGAGACAGTGTGTTGATGGGGACAGTGTGACAAGAGGCACAATTTAAAGAGGGGTACAGTGGAATTAGGAGTACAGTTTGATGATGGGCACAGTATAATAAGGGGCACAGTGTGATGAAAGGGGGCCCAGTGTGATGAAGGGGAAAAGTGTGATAAATGGGACAAATTTTATGAATGGAAACAGTGTGATAAAGGGAGAACAGTGTGATGAAGCATAGTAGTGTGATGAAGGGGACAGCAGTGTGATGAAGGGGGCAGCAGTGTGATGAAGGGGGCAGCAATGTGATGAAAAGGCCCAGTGATGAAAGGGTTAACAGTGTGATGATGTTGCAGACATATCTGTTATTTGTTGCTCTTATTATTGTGATTTTATAGCTATACACCAGACCAACTTGTATCCTAAAATACATTTGTGAGGCACATACAGTTGTAGGGCACAGGGCCTACAGAAGTTGGGACTGGAGAGGGGGAGGTGTTGTTATTGAAGAAGGGGAGGAGTTGGGATAAATCAAGACCCCCCTTCTTAAAGAAGAGTCTTGATCTGCCCCTGGATCCTGGCCCACATGCTGTGAGTAGATCAAGTGGAGACCCTTCCAGTACTTCCAGCTCCACAGTAGAGATGATCAAACTGTTCAAGACAACTTGAAAGTCAGTCAAGACGCCATTGCCCTGCTGAATGTGAAGAATAATCTAAAACAATAGTGTAGTATCTAGACAACTATATATATATATCCCTTCAAATTGTGAGGTCACCCAAAATCCCAACATGATTGTGTAAAATTGAGATGCCCAGCTTAGTGTCATTTGCTCCTCGAAATCTGTTACTAAGGGAAAGTGCTCAACTGCTATGGACACTTGGGTAATCTAAAGATCACATGTTGAATTTGAAGTGATACATAGTATTTTGGTTGAATTCAAGTATTTGTTTCACAAATAATCCTTCCCTGGGTACATTGGTGATAACCACAACATTACATGTTATACTTAGCCCATGGGAATACCTGGGAGGCTAGATCTGCAGGCTCTATGGGGTACCCATGCTTTGTATTTTATCAATATATCTACAGTGATCAACGTGGCAATTTAGAAGTGGCGGCATAGAGAATGTAAATTAATGGAATTTGATCATTTCACAATAAAGGCAGTAGGAGAAGTGGCATTATATCATACCACATATTCCAGCCCACTTAGACCACTGTATATCTTTGTATTGTATTGAGTTTATACAGTACTTTGCACAATTTAAAATGAATATGTTATTTATTACATTATTGTACATTATTACATTATTTGGTACATTACTGCATGTTTTTGGAGAATTAATATAACCTTATTCTTTGCATTTTTTGTTAGATTCTTACTTTTTACGCTGTCTGTTGTGTGAATAAAATAACATGGAGCAAAAAATTTGGATTTACTTCAGGATTTATCAACGCATCAGGAACAATATTATCTATTTACAGGTACATATCATTTTATGGTTCTACACATTTCAAAATAGATCACACAGGCAACAGTTCATTTTGTTAAAGTAAATGATGTATATGCGTCATAAATAGCCACCATGCCCTTCAGATCTCTTCACCTTCCTCAGAACTCCTTGCATACCCCTCAAACCTTACCATCAGCCTCCTCACATGCTTACCAGCTTCCCCACATGCCATCAGAATTTCCCATGTGCTCCTTACATGCCCATCAGACTTCCCCACATGCCATTAGACTTCCCTACATGCCATCAGACCTCCCCACACAGGGCTGCCATCAGAAACTGTGTGGCCCAGTACTAATTAATCTGGAAGGGCCCACTCTCCCATTTCATCGTACATGCCCCCCACTCAACACGGTAAATTCCCCCTTCCTCTGCACAGTACATACCCCTCCCTCATCACAGTAAATGACCCCCTTCCTTATCACAGCACATCCCTTCCCCATCACAGTAAACATTCCACTCTCCCCTCACATCACAGTAAATGCTCCGCTCACCCCCCTGATCAAAGTAAATGCTACACTCACGCCCTCATCAAATAAATGCTCCCCTCCTCACAATAAATACTCCACCCTCCCCCCACTCTATCAGAATAATTACTCCGCTCTCTCCCTCCCCTATCACAATTAATGCTGTGCTCCCTTTCCTACCCTATCGCAATAAATGTTCTGCTCACCCCCTCCTCTATCATAATAAATACCCAATTCACTTACCAGTTGTGTACACGATGTGGCGGCTCTCAGTCACTGATAGACAGGAAGCATGGCGTGCAGTGATGATGTCACCATGCACTCCCAGCCTATCAGTTGCCAGGATCCGCAGTATCGCGGAGGAGGACAGGTGGTCGTACTAAGGGGCCTGGACAGACCAGGGGGTCTGGAGAGACTGAGTGGTCTGTCTGGGCCCCCTAATCTATCCGGGCCCCTCGCAGCTGTACTGGGCATACTCCACTGATGGCAGCCCTGTCTCCACATGGTCATTAGACCTTCCCAAATGCCCCTTACATACCCATCAGTTTTTATGTTGCCTGTTGTGTCAATATAATAATATGAAACAAAGAATTTGGATTTACCTCAGGATTCATCAATAGATCAGGCACAATTTATGTTTATACAGGGAGGACGTTTATGAGGTAATCCTATTTTGTATATTAGAGTATAACTTTTAGTGTCAGTTGCACTTTATTGGGTTTTCTCAGCTGTATTCCTCTGAGCGGTGAGTGAATTGTAGTTACTTGTTGCTGCATAATTTCCTCTTCTGTACCCAAGCAGTATCAAATAGGGAATAGTCCTTCTGGGTAATTGTACTAAAAATCATGTTAGGTGTCATTTTTAAACTGCCATACATAGACAGCGTTTTAGTACTCCATGAAACAAAGAATTTGGATTTACCTCAGGATTTATTGATACATCAGACACAATATTATTTGTTTATTTACCATTTTATGGTTCTATATATTTCGGAATAGATCAAACAGGCAACAGGTTATTTTGTATAGTCGATGACGTACATGTGTAGGACAGTTTATCATCATTACTTTGTAAAATATTAAATTAAATAGTTCTCAGTTTCAACTATCAAACAAAAAGAACCCTTCAGTAAACATGAGCTACAGCAGGAGATTTAAAGGACTCCTGGAGCACTATCTCATTGGAGTCTATAGACAATATTTCATTTTACTGTATCTAGACAGAATAACTAATATGACAACAACAACTGTTGTTAATAAATACAAACGTGAACAAATATAAATTAAGGTATTTGTGTGGAAAATAAAACTTCAACTTGCAATGTTTGCTTACACGTTTTACCCTTAAAAATGTTCTGCAGTTAAAATAATTTTTCTATCCAATCACCTCCACTTATGACTGCCCCCTATAATGGTAAATCGATTTTATTTTGTACCAGCTTACATGGTTATTACAGTGCTGATTGCGAAATTTGCAGTCGCTGCTCAGCTACAGCCTGCTTGGAAACGTTTATACAACCTGTAGACCTGTGCTTCCATGGAGCTCCAATACACTGTAAAGTATTGCATATGACGGTTCCACCATAATGTACAATAATATATCACAGTTATCAGGAAGACAGGAAAAAGTAGGGCATGTTTCCCAGGTCAGTGCTGGAATCAGGTAGCTAACACTAAATAAAAACTATTCACCTAATCAGTGGTGGCCAACCAGTCAGAGACTAGGGGGTATATTTACTAAACTGAAAAAGTGGAGATGTTGCCTATAGCAACCAGATTCTAGCTGTCATTTTTTTAGAATGCACTAAAATAAATGAAAGCTGGAATATGATTGGTTGCTATAGGCAACATCTCCACTTTTGCAAACCTGCAGTTTAGTAAATATGCCGCTAGGAGACCAAACATTTCTATAGATACCACATAGAACCAAGTTTACCTTTTATATGTGTGTGCATATACATAAACGCACACATACATACAATACACACATACATTGAAAATATCAATATCTTGCTCAACGATGAAGGAAATATCAGACATTGTCAATATTTTCCCAATACTCATCAAACCAGCTCTTACCTCGTTGGTGTGTCTGGTGGAGGAGGGTTCAAAGGGCTTTTAATAGTCTAATTCTTCACAGTAGCTCATGCTGCTTCTGCATCGATGGTCACTGTGGGCGGAACTTTTGGAGTGGGGAACAAGTCATATATAGCCGTGTCCATCCCACAAAATAATCATGCTCATAGTAAAGAACTTCTTAGTATGCTCGTGGGGAAACCATCTTTCTTTCGCTCACATTTTATGACCTCTGGTCCCTGGTACGAAGGTTTGCTACACTAATCTCTGCATTGACCTAAAATATATTTATACATATTTATTTAATTAGGTCACTTTCAAGACTCCTTTTTCCAAAATAAGCAAACCTAGTTTTGATAACCTCTTTTTATAACTTAACACTTCTATTCTCTTTATTAACGAGGATTCCCATGTCCTAACCCTCTCAAGTTCTCCTATGTCCTTCTTATAGTGTGGTGTACAAACTATATTTCATTTTCTAAATGCAGTCAAACTACAATGGTAAACTATGCCTGCCACTGTGTGCTGCTACTCAGCTTTCTTTTAACTAGAGATGGGCGGGCTCGGTTCCCCGAGAACCGAACCCACCCGAACTTTGCCTATCCGAGTACTGAGCCGAGCAGGCTCGGTACTCTTCCGCCTGCTCGGAATCCAAATCGAGGCCGAACGTCATTGTGACGTCGTCGGATCTCGGGGCTCGGTTCTTGCGATACTTGAAAACTATAAATACCTGCCTCCACAGCAATTCATCGCCATTTGACAGAGGGAGAGAGCAGGATGTAGTCACAGGCTGATTAGAGCAGGGACAGACAATACAATTCTGATTCCAATTAGCTAACAATCGATAGAGAAGAGAGGAGGATAGAGGAGTCTTTTTTTTTTTCAATATTTGGCACTCAAAGTGCTTTTTGGGTGTCCCCCATTATTTTGCATAAATATTTCTGGCTGTGAAAAAAAGAACTATATTGCAGCAGTGTCAAAAATAATTTGTAGCACTACAAGTGCTTTGGGCTCAGAATGGATTCAAAGCAGTCCACATATGAGCAAAATGAGCAACCAGGTTCTGTCACCAGTCCTAATGGTAGTGTTCCCAGTACGTCATCTGGGAAAGGCGATGTCAAACTACACCGTCTTTTGAAATCATCCAAAAAAACACACACCAAAAAAAAATGTACGGTGTTGAAGCGAAAACAAAGTCTAACTGAGGAAAAGTTAACTGCCGATAAAAAAAAAATTGCCAACATGCCATTCTACACACGCAGTGGCAAAGAGAGAATGAGCCCTTTGCCTTTCTCTATTAGTGGCAGATCCAAAAATGTTACCGAGCCTACAAGTGGTGCACAACTACTGTTACGCGTCAAAGCCGAGCTGCAAGATAACAGTAAGGCATTAGAGGATAATGTTTGCTCTGAATCAGAAATGACACCAATCCCTGTGGAGAGTCCATCCAACAGTGGGATGTCTAATCATGAGCATTCTGTTAGTGTAGCCATAAAGAAGGGTCCTTTAAGCAGTTCTGCTGATGTGTGCCTGAACAGCCCGAGTGTAGCCGGTGATACACCAAGTGAGGATGACACTTTGTCTTTAGAAGAGGATGTGGGGGAGATTTGGGTATCTGACGATGAGGATGTGGTTAATTGTGTAAGTCCTGCAGCAGTGTGGCACCAGTGGCAGCAGTTCTGGCACGTGAGGTTCTGGCACCAATATGTACTTTCCAAACACAAGCAGGGATGACGCAGGGGGCAGAGCACAACAGTTTAACATCTGGGCTGGTTTGAAAGATTTTTTTTAAAAATGTGTGACCGTGACCATAAACTATTAACATGCAAAGGATGGTGGAGGGCCTATCAGGGATTAAACTCTATTTTTACTAATTTGCACTCATAAGGTTTGGGTGTAATATACACCCAAAGACGAGTGCTCAATTGCTAAGAGTCATTGATGAAGAGGAAGACAAGCAGTCTTGTCTATAGAATTTGCAAGACCAAGTAATTTGAATTCCAAAAATTGTACACAACTACTGTTACGTGTGAAAGCCGAGCTGCAAGAAAACACTAAGGGCAATCCCTGTGGAGAGTCCATCCAACAGTGGTATGTCTAATTGTGAGCATTCTGTTAGTGTACCCATAAAGAAGGGCCCTTTCAGCAGTTCTGCTGATGTGTGCCTGAACAGCCGGAGTGTAGCCGGTGATACACAAATTGAGGATGCCACTTTGGAATTAGAAAAGGATGAGGGGGAGATTTGGGTAGGCGACGAGGGCGCTAATGATGATGTTGATGATTATGATGCAGACAGATACCAAACTGCCTTTGTCCATTTCTTTGCATATTCTAGTTCTACAGTTTATGCAGGCTGCTTTTTTTCTGTTCAACTACAAGTGGGGGGCAGGGGGGTCAGAGACAGCAACCAAACTACCTTGGTCCATTTATTTTTTATATTGTTCAGTCTATCCAGGCTGATTTTTTTCTATTCAACTACAAGTGGAGGGCGGGGGCGGCTATAGAGACAGAAACCAAACTGCCTTTGTCCATTTCTTTACATATTTAACTATAAGTGTAGGGTGTAATATACACCCAAAGACGATGGCTGCATTGCGAATATGCATAGATGGAGAGGAAGACAATCTGGTTTGTGTGTAGAATTAATGAAGGCCTACCAGAAATTAAACTGTTTTTTGGATAATTTATTAGCTTTACAGTTACATTACTTATCCAAGAAACAGGTGGAGCACTAAATTTGGTTATTTTAGGCACAAAAACATTGATTTTCCAACAAAATAGCAAAACAAACCAAAACAAAACCAAAACACGCAATGGCGGTTTTGCAAAACCAAAACCAAAACACGACGGTAATCCAGATCCAAAACCGAATACAAAACCAAAACACGGGGGTCAGTGACCATCTCTACTTTTAACTGATATCATACTTGCCAACTCTCCCGGAATGTCTGGAAGACTCCTGAAATTCGGATTGGTCTCACGGACTCCCAGGAGAGCTGGCAAATCTCCCGCATCCCGCTCCTGCTACCACTAAATGACGCGATTCCGCCCCCCCACGACAAAATGGCATTTCCGTCGCAGGGGCGAAGCCAAAATGACACGTTTAGCCGAGCCCCGCCCCCTCTCGCCCTCCAGTCCCGCCCCTCTCCCAGAATAAGCTTTGAGAAAGTAGGTAAGTATGCTGATATTCCTAAATCCTTTTCCATCGCTGGTTTCCCAATAGTGTTCCCTTAAAGGTGTAATCACTATAGTTCTTAACATGGTTTACACAGCTGCATAAACCTACATTTATTTACATTAAATTTCATGTCATATCCTAGTTTTGTCATTTGTCTAAATCTTTCTGTAACAAGTTAGTATTCTGCTCTGTGTTAATAACTGTACTTAGCTTAGTATCATCAGAAAATATCGATACCTCATATTTAAAATCATTTGCAAGGTCATGAATAACTTTAGCCCTGTCTGAATATGTTCCATTTGTCTCCTATACTTCAACCAGTTGTACATAGTTTTTTTCCCCTAGAAATAGTATTCTCACATTATGTATCAGACTATTTAGGAAAATCCAAAAATATCACATCAATTGATCATGCAAGATCAATTGGAAACTGGCTTCTCCATAGAAATTAATTGTATGTCTTAGCCATGAATAGTCCTTCATGAAATCATGCTGACAGTGCTATTAAAAGTTATTTTCTACAAAAGATTATAGAAACCCTTCAAATAATTCACTCACAACAGAAGTCAGACTCACGTGTGTAATTTCCTTAACATTTTGTATTATGCATAGACTATTACTACACAACTCATTTCCTGCTATTTCTTTATCTTTTATGAATAAAGATGAAATAAATAAAAGGTAAGCTTTCTTTTTATCTTCTACAAATTTGTTTTCATTGAGGTTATGTATATCTTGGGAGTAGACTTGCTATACATTTACAGCTTTTGTCTTTTATAATCTGATTTCCTTTTTACATAATTTGCTGTATTCCTTGTAGTTCAATAATGAGTTTTCAGCCCCTTCTAGTTAATATTTTAAATGTGTTATTTTTCCCTTGTTACTCCAATACTTTCTTATTTAACCATTGATTGCTTTTTATTACTAAATCATGTTACCTAGAAATAATATTGTCGTACAGCAGTGGAGTGAAACCCACGGGCCACATGCGACCCAAAAGCACATTTTTTGCAGCCTGCGGAATGCAGTCAGCGAGATAAGCAAGGTGGTGGGGAGGGACAAGCCTGAGAGGAGCTTCATCCGCCTGCCATCTCCCGCTTTTCTGCCGATGCCCTCATCTCCTCCCCTCCCCTCCCCCACTGGCACTGAATGTTTGGTGTGACGTTATCACGCCCGACATTTGCAGTGTGGATTGCCCAGGGAGTAGCCACAAGAAGAAGAAAAGAAGACAGAAAACAAGAAAGAAGGCAATAGAAAGGTAAGTAAAGGGGAGCAAAAGCAGCATAATGGAGGGCACAGTGTGTAATAGGGGAGACAGAAGGGGAGCAAAAGCAGCATAATGGGGCACAATATGAAATAGGGGAGACAGATGAAGGAGAGTAAAAGCAGCATGGAGGGCACAGTGTCAAGCACCGGGAAGAAAATATTAAACTTTTTATTTGTTTTTTTCTTAATAATAAACCTGACAAAATTGCATATGAGACTTTTTCTTTTTGTTGTGACCCACCCAATCTTAGACTTTGATTATGTGGCCCAATTGGGGTTTTGAGTTTGACATTCCTGCTGTACAGCATCCACTTGCAACAGTATTTATTTCAAATATGTTTTTCCATATGCCATTGAGTCTCTGTGTCTTTATTTTAGAGCAGAATTCAAGCTTCAATGCTTCCCTGAGCTGATTAAACCTTTCCCATCTAAAATGTATATCTTTATTGAAACATTACCATGTTGTAATGACTATGCCCTAAATGTCCCCTTTCCTGGACATTAGAGATATTATTTGTTGTGATAGATAATACCATGTCCAACAGAGCTTCCACTACAGTTGGTTTTTTTTCCACTTCTGAAAGAATAGATAAAATAGATAAATAGTTAAAATAAATAAAACCTACTTCCCCTGCCACAACCACCAGTATCATTGTTCTTGAGCAATTGCCAGCTCCCCAGTCTGGTTAGTAGTATTCAGTTAATGATACTCTGAACTAAGGGCAAAGAAAAACGTTTAAAACTAACTGATGAGACCTATTTTAATAATAGTGATATACACTAAACAGAGCCGTATTTCCTATTTCCATGTTTCAATTGAATATACCATATGGTGACCTTATACGTTGCAAATGAGACTATTTACAAATTTGATGCATCTGCACATCTTGTCCAATATATGCAGACATTCATTTCTTTCTCATTTCCAGTGTTTAAAATGTATGGCCATTTGGTTTATAGATTGTCTTGAATTTGTGCATGACATTTCAAAGATTTAAATACTTTGGCCAAAGCCACATGGCATACATTGTAGCAGCTACTTTGCATTTAACTTCACAAATGTATCGTTCATTTTTTTTTTATGTAAAAAAGCTTGTTTTAGGAGCTACGTATAGCCTGCTGGCTTGAATAAGCTTAAAGTGCAGAACAATAGTTAAAAAAATTGTAATTAAAAGCTATGGTTATTCAAATCATATACAAATGCCAAATGAGAGACATAAATAACAACAACCAAAACATTTACAATACTAAGTTGAATATGAGCAGGAAGAAAGCCATCTGTTAGAAATTGAAGAAACAATACTGTAGATACATTCTAATTCTAAATCTTACCAATCTCTTGAAGATGGCCCATATTTATATTAGTCAGTTTGCAGTTTTGCAAATATGATTTAATTAACAGATAGAGGGATAATTAGGGATTGTAGATAAGATCTAATACAAAGTAAAGAGAAATAGGTACTATCATGAATATACAACTGAGAGACAAATTCTTGCTGTATGTTAGAGATCAACAGAATAGCTTTCATATTGAAAGCACAAACCATCATTTAAACCACACCCAATAGTACTGCTCAACCTGCGAGTCCAGCAAACGGATCATTGTTTAATTTTGGCCACACACATGGGGGACCTAATCAGATGAGATCTAGGCACCCAAATCACTTTACAGCCTGTTAATGTGTTGGAAGATGACTGTACACACAGGATGTTAGCAGTGTGTCACGGGCACTAGGAGTTGCTTACCCGAGTTTCACCAGATTGAACTCTGCTAGAGAGGCGGGGTTATGGCACGCACCTCAAAGCAGGCAGGTGAATGATTGGAGCGACACAACAGCAGGAGAGTAGAGATAGTCTGAGGAAGTCAGCGACTTGCAGCTATGGTTAGAGGAAAGTCAGCGACTTGGAGCAGTAAACTGGAGGCTGAAGATAATGTAGACACGAGGAGTGGACGTGGATAGGTGATGGTAGGTAGAGGAGGAGTCAGTGGTCTGCGTACAGCAAGTTGTACCACTGCAGTGATGGGAAGAATAGTACTGGTGCAGGTAGGAAGCAGGGTAGTCGGTGGTCTGCGTTCAGCAAGTTGTACCACTGCTATGGTGAGGAGTCTGGTCCAGGTGTAGGTAGGTAATAGGAGAGTCAGTGGTCTGCGTATAGCAAGTTGTACCACCGCTGTGATAGGAGGACTTGTCCAGGTGCGGGTAGGTAGCAGGGAAGTCAGTGGTCTGCGTGCAGCAAGTTGTACCACTGCTGTGAGAAGGAATAAGGACTTGTCCAGGTGCAGGAGAGTGAAGTTGAAAGGCAAACTGTGGCTGTATGGAAACAGCGCGAGTAGAGCAATGTCTTGTGAGGCAGAGATGGAAGGCACAATGAATAGTCTGTATGGAGTAGATGCCTTGCAGGGAGGAGAAGCTGGTCATAGCAGATATGCACAATAACGCTAAGTAGTAGCGTGAGGAGATATCGTAGCTTGAGTGAAAGCTTGTCCTTAATGAAGCAATGCAGTAACACAGTCTATATGGGTACTTGTACCCTGTGCAGCAAACAACAATGGATACAACTGGTATGCGAGCAATAGGCAATAGTCAATAGTCAGTAGAGCATACCCAGTTGTGTAGATCCGGAATCAGCTGAGAAGTGAAGCGTTGTAGCGGTATGGGAACCGCCACTGAGTTGAGCAGGGAGCAGCGTGGAAGCTGAAGCACGAGTAGAGCTGGAAGCAGTTTGGAAACTGCACACAGGAGTAGAGCTGGAAGCAGTTTGGAAACTGCACACAGGAGTAGAGCTGGAAGCAGCTTGGAAACTGCACACAGGAGTAGAGCTGGAAGCAGCTTGGAAACTGCACACAGGAGTAGAGCTGGTAGCAGTTTGGAAACTGCACACAGGAGTAGAGCTGGAAGCAGTTTGGAAACTGCACACAGGAGTAGAGCTGGAAGCAGTTTGGAAACTGCACACAGGAGTAGAGCTGGAAGCAGTTTGGAAACTGCACACAGGAGTAGAGCTGGAAGCAGTTTGGAAACTGCACACACCTATAGAAGTTCCCTGGGAGTGAGACTTCAAGATCAGGCCACTACCTAAGGCTGCAGGTGCCTTAAGTAGGGAGGGGTGATTGATCCATCAATCACATTAATGGTCAGGTGTAGTTGTTAAAGGGACCTGCGCATGCCCAGTGCGACAGGATGGCGGACGGCCGCGGTTCCACACAGGTGTGAGCGGGAAAGATGGAGAACCACGTACCAGAGTGGAGGCACTCACACTCCGATGAGTGACACAGTGGTCTTCTGACCAGAAGTTTTGTCATGCCTGGTAAAAATCCTATCAGCTTCAATAAGATAAATCATCTGTTATTATTGGTGCTTTTCACATATTGCAGTTGGAGTAGTTATCTTAAGGGTTGAGATAGGTAAAAGACACACGTTTAACTTGTATCAGCTTATTCCTGCAACAGATCACTGTGGTTAAAAAATAATCTTGTACTTTCTCTTAAGTAGCATATGACAGTGCTGGAACAGTCACTTTCCACTTATTAGGTCACAGTTGTGGCGGGCACTGTCACTGATGGAGAGCTCAAGAAATTGTGTAGACTGATTTTTTAAAGGTACTTGTTATAATCTCTTGTTACACACAGGGGGGTAAATGTATCAATATGCGGGTTCTTCAACACCCGCGTGTTCAGCCTCTTCCGCGATTAAATTTCAAACGGCACTGCATTGTAAAGGGAAGTTAACCCTTTACAATGCAGCGCCGCTTGAAATTTAATCGCGGAAGAGGCTGAACACGCGGGTGTTGAAGAACCCGCATATTGATACATTTACCCCAGGGTGTACCATTAGATCTAATGAACATCTATTAGTCCAATGAATGTTCTCTTTGATGCAGTGAAATGAAACAAAGTCACAATCATAAAAATGGTGAGGAATTCATCATACATTAATTACACATCTGAAGGCCAGGAACAGAATACAACTACTATAAATGTGTATTTGGTGAAATGACACATGGGTGAACCATTTTAAAAGCAATATACCATGGGGGAGAATGTAAGCAAAACATGAAAATATATCAAAGAACATACATTATTAACTCATTATTGAACATAAGCAAACAGGGAAACTAACAAGGACATAACTATATATAACTGTGCCCTAAACAACTCCTTTTCTATGCTACTACACATCACTACCAAGATGTGATCCATTCCAAAGCATTACAACACATCAATTACACAATTATCAATTTGGATTGAACTATGTGTACATTCATTTCTTCCTCATTAGCTGTCAAATCTATTTGCAGTATAAATAAGTCAATAACTAACTGGACTGTGAGGTCATTAGATGCACATGTTTTCCTTCTTGTTTTGGAGCCCTCCAGTCTGCCAGGTCTAATAGTAATTGCTTTGAGGTCCTATGGTTATGGTTACACTCTCAGAAGCTGGGAAATAAAGAAACATACCAGAATATGCTAAACATTATTTTTTTCAAGAGTGGCCCAACAAAACCATATCTCCAAAGGAAGGAAGTAATAGATTTCTAAAATGTGAGTAATCTGCATTGGAGAATAAATTAGACAGATCACCTGTTATTATATATTTTTGGATCTATAAGTTAAACGTATCCTCTGTACTTACTGAAGCCTTATAGACTCTAGAAATATAGCATGTTCTATATTTGATGTGTCCTGTGCTTCAGTCAGTTCAGAAGAGAAATAAACCATACAGGTCAATGATAGGTATTGTAGCTGCATTCAACAAGAGGCAAATGCAGCCAACTTCACTGCAGATAAAACACTAATAATCTACCTACTGCTTATGAGCCTTAGTATGTAATAGTAGCAAATCAAGTTAAAAGCATTTTGGACCTAGTTAGTGTTTAAAGACCAACTAATGAGTTGGCTAGATCTAACAATGGACAATGCTGCTCAATTTGGGTTCTTAGCTAAGGAAATCAAATCTATTATTGTATAAATAATGCATAAAATTGAGAATTAAAAAAGTTTTTTGTTTGTTTTTTTTATTTTAAAGCGTATTGTAAAGAAAAGCCATTGTGTATGTAAGCTAGCTTAAGTGGACAGACAAACACTACAGCAAAAAAAAGATCCCAATGCAATGCCCCCGGGACATTTGTTGACTCTGTTGACCTTCCAGCCCTCATACTAGAGAATGCATGGCTCAAAAATAGATGCTCCATTAATCAAAACTGACTTTGAATGCTCAATGATCACTATTGATCACTGCAACATAACATCACATGAAGGTGCAAGAGGCATAATTAGCATCATGTTATTCAAACTGGGAACATGCATGCACATGGTGATAACATATTGGGGCTTCATAACTTTTGTGATAAATTAGCCTAAGAAATAATTGCAGATATAAGTATATTTTTATGAAAGGTTTTCAACAAAGTATAAAAGCCAAAAAGAGGAGAAAGGGTACAGATAAATTGGTATTCAAGGGACCTATATTTTAAGAGCCAGGTTACATAAACTATGTCTTCCTTCTTATTGCCACATACAGGTACAGTATTTAAATCACGTTACCCAGCAGTTCCCTATGCTAGAACTTACAATTAGCTTTCATTATGAGTAGATGCGGGTAACACACATATCTAATATTTTTATTTTATCTTTTTTTCGGTCATGTCTTGTTGTTTTGCTATAAAATCTCACTTCTTAGATGTTTTGATAGGGTTGGCTAATATGTACGTATTCCTCAATTGAGAACAACTGACTTGTTTTGGGTGTAATTGTCAGCTACTGCCCAAGATTAATTAATGTACCACAATTTGGAAAGTTTTGTGAAAACAGGTAGAAGAACTGTAATCAAATCCAACACAATTGCTTTCACAAACTGTTCTACTTCATGTAACTTGTATAAAGCAAGTAAAACCTTACATTGTCTAGACTTTTTAAACAGTGAATGTTTATAGTTATAGAGCATGTTAATGGAAATTCAGATTTTTCATTGTTTTTGATGATGTGGACACAAATATAAGTGCATTAGAAGTTCACATGAATCAGGTTACCAGTTCTTTTTAGAGATGCTCGGGTTTGGTTTTCTGAAAAACAATCCCAACCGAACTTAGGGGATCCGAGTAGGCTCGCGAGCCAGCTCAGTACTTTTGCGCGTCCTCGGATCTGAATCGAGGCAAAACGTCATTGTTGCGTTGTCGGATCTCGCAGGTTTTTAATTCCATAAGTATCTCCCTCCCCAGGAGATCCAGCGTCATTTCACTCACAGAAACAGGAGCGGTAGCAGTGTTTACTTTAAATGACTAGAAATTAATGTTTTTGAGATTAATAATAATGTAGGAACAAAAAAAGAGCCAAATCAAAAATCATGATTTTAGAAATAAAATAGGAATTTTAAGAAAAAAATAGGGATCCAAAACCAAAACAAAAACACATGAGATGGTGAAAGCGATATCTTCCTCCACACAACACTCCAACGATGAAGACATAATCGCAAAGATAAAAGATCATAGCATGATATTATTTATTAAAAATACAAATATAAAACAATGGTTGATGTGCTTCTAGGAGCGTACCACAACAGAAGATTCAAACAGCATTTAGGGTGAGAGATAAAGTTGGTTTACTCGATTCCAGTAAACTCACAAACAGCTAGAATGAATCCCCGGATAGTCCTAAGAAGACGCCTCCCCGTACATCCAACGCGTTTTGAATCCGAGGGATTCTTTATCAAGGTGCTCTCACCCTAAATGCTGTTTGAATCTTCTGTTGTGGTACGCTCCTAGAAGCACATCAACCGTTGTTTTATATTTGTATTTTTAATAAATGATATCATGCTATGATCTTTTATCTTTGCGATTAAGTCTTCATCGTTGGAGTGTTGTGTGGAGGAAGATATGGCTTTCACCATCAGATGTGATTAGATGTGCTGTGTTTCAAGAAATCATCTTGTAAGCCTATTCCCTGCGGGGACCCCCTCACGTGGTTTTACTTATCATCTGGCCTCCTAAGACACACTTGGAAGAGGGATAAAGCCCCTAGGGACACTTTACAGATCTTTAATCACTCTGTCTGGACAATATTGCCCTATGTATTTTTCTATGTGTTACAGTGATCCATTTTCGTGATGCTGGCATTTATGTATATGTGATCCATCTAGCGCCGTGAGTTATACCTTTTGTTTATGTATATGTTTCTATTTGAGAAGCAGGTGGCTTCTTTTGTGTATCTTAGGCTGCTTCTTGGAAATACATCAGCGCCCATTCTTGATATAATTGTCTTTATACAAAACACATGAGGACGGTTCTGCCAAAACCAAAACACTAAGTAAATCCAGATCCTAAATCAAAACCAAAACACATCTCTAGTTCTTTTATATGCTCATGTTCGCTAATATTTTGTTAGTGCAATTTATAATTTTTAATAATAAACGTTTGTACAGCACTTGGTCTATTAGTACCTTTCCTATCAGTGGCGCTCTCCGTCCTTTTGTGACTTGTAAAAGATTATCAAAGACTGACAAATATTGAGATCATAATAGACAGGGGGAGGCTGGGCTGGGAGGTATTTGCCTCCTGGGCCGGTCCCATAGTGTGCTACCTTGGGATGGGTCACTGGGCCACTTGAAATGTTCCTAATAAGCTGCTGAGTTAAGTTTTGTCTCCCGGGCTAAAATTTGCCAACCCTCCCCTGATAATAGGGCAGCCTGACCTCTGGTACATTCACTGGCAACCAATGAAGCCAGTTACAAAGAGATAATGGAGAAATTTTTCCATTTATTGGACATTGATTTTATAATGTGGAAAAGCAAACAGTTGAACAATCACGAATAATTTGTTAAACTATTAGTGAAACTTAAAATACAAACGTTTGGGATGGTGACATAAAATAAAAAGTATTGTATAGAAAGTCAAAATGCATTTGATATTTGTTAACTATGGTAAAATGGCGTTTATATTGTCTTGAGTTATCTTCATTCAACTTACTCATAACAACTAAAGTGTATCTGTATCTGAAATAAGATGGCCTAGGCTATCATTTTCCAGATAATATTTCACAGAATCCTTTCACATGTAACTTTTGACTGTAATATTGTGAATTTAGAAGCACAAACCAATCACAAAAGGTGACTTTGTAAAGGTCTTGGCGATCCCTATTTTATTTCTAAATATCCACTCAACAAAACTGTATTCAGCCATTAGCACCTAATGTTAAACAATTGAAACATGTGTTGTCTTCATTCTACTACATATACCATTCAGTTTCTCTGGAATTACAAGAACATCGACATATGCACAATTGAGCCCCATTTGGGCTTTCAGGTCCGTCATATTGGAACGGAATACAGAAACGAGACTCCACTGCATGTGAACTGGCCCCTACATATTCTCAGGGAGGGCGGAGCATGGGATTCCCGAATGGACAGACTGTCATCACCAAGCCACCTCTTACTACTAGGTCCTGTAGCAGCTGCATGGACTGTCACACATCAGCTCCCATACAAGCATTCTGCAGGTACGTGTGCAACACAGTCTAACGTTTCACATAAGCATATTAGTGCTATCATTAGCACTAGTTATCTAGTTTCGAACTGGATTTTTGGCAGACACCACTGAATGTTTTAAAACCAATATGAGGTATGTATTTCAATGTTAAATAAAATAAAAGTTGAGTAGCTAGTGTGTAAAAGTGCAATTTTTATAGTGCTTTAACTAGGGTCAGTACAAATCTCTGGTATGAGTCTTTATCTTTCGCTTGTCTCGGTTTGTACCCAGTTTTGAAGTGGGCGGGAATAGAACATCCTGTAGCTAATCAAGTCACCCAGACTGTTCACAGCAGCACAGAATGTTTTAGGGGATGTGCTGATTACGTGGGAGGTCAGGGCTGTATGTGACGGGGTAATATTATGAAGTGTGGAGGTAAAGGGAGGCTAGCAGAAAGCCACCAACTCAGATAGTGGAAAAAAAAACCAAAAACTTTTGAAGCTATGTGGGAAGACTGTAGTGTCAGACATACTTCTATATAGAGAAAAGTTCATATATGCAACTTGTTTACAGCGGGTCTAGAAGTGTTGGTAAATCTGGGGCAGCACAGTGCCCTAGTGGTTAGCACTTCTGCCTCACAGCACTGGGGTCATGAGTTCGATTCCCGACCATGGCCTTATCTGTGAGGAGTTTGTATGTTCTCCCTGTGTTTGCGTGAGTTTCCTCCGGGTGCTCCAGTTTCCTCTCACACTCCAAAAACATACTGGTAGGTTAATTGGCTACTATCAAAATTGACCCTAGTCTCTCTCTCTGTCTGTCTGTGTCTGTGTGTGAGTGTGTGTCTATATTAGGGAATTTAGACTGTAAGCTCCAATGGGGCAGGGACTGATGTGAAAGAGTTCTCTGTACAGCGCTGCGGAATTAGTGGCGCTATATAAATAAATGATGATGATGAAGAATCGGTTTCCATTTGTGAAAAGTGCTTACACACCTGGTTGGATTGAAAGTAATACACAGATGTGCTCACAATACACATATCTGAAACTTGAATGAAGCACATCACTTTTCTTATCTCCTTTTCAAGAGTTTTTTTAATATGAAACTTCTGGCGAATCAAGCATTCAAACTTTCAAAGTAAGGTGATGGTCATTGAGTGAGCTGAATGCCAGCCATTATGAACGCTCTACACGCCTTTTGGTGATATCCCTGAAATATAAAATGCCATTGATTAAGGTAATGATTTTAGTTCAAGCAGAAGGATTCTCCCCTAACCCATTAGTATCATTGCATTGCACCATAAAGCAATTTCAGGTTAATTGCAAGCATTTTATCTCAACTAAAAACAAAGATCCTGATTCATTAAGGATCTTAACTTAAGAAAATTCTTATTTCAGTCTCCTGGTCAAAACAATGTTACAATGCAAGGGGTGCAACTTAGTATTCTGTTTTGCACATAAGTTAAATACTGACTGTTTTTTCATGTAGCACACAAATACTTGATAGCTTATTTGTACACTGAAATTTAAAGTTGATATTTGTGTGCTACATGAAAAAACACTCAGTATTTAACTTATGTGCAAAACAGAATACTAATTTGCACCCCTTGCATTATAACATGGTTTTGTCCAGGAGACTTAAATAAGAAGTTTCTTAAATTAAGATCCTTAATGAATCAGGCCCAAAGTCACCTCTGTTATAGTATATCTAACCTTCTAGCAATATGACTAAAACTCTTTCGAACTAAATGAATGCAGAGTATCTTAATCTTGCCCCACACTTATGCAATTTCATACTAGAAAAAAAGCAAACATGACCACTAAAAATAAGAGAATTTGATGTGTTTAAACAATCAAGAATGTCATGTTTCAAGACCTTTTTTCAAGATTTTGATAAATGAGCAAAAATGTTGTATGAACTACCAGCGTGCTGAATGAACAATGCAGGAATGCATTCCAAGACAGCTTCATATTTAGCAGTACGTATAAGGGCTAATACTTCAACGTAACTGATCTATTTGGGATGTTTAGGGTTGTATGCTTTAGGAGAGGATATAGAACTAGCTATTTGACATTTCCCACACAAAACATTAGTTTGTGAATATTCATACATGGATTCCAGTATGGAATAAAATAACATTTCTAGTAATTAAAGGGAGTACACACATTGGGCCTGGTTCACCAAGGCATACTGAGTGCAACCTGTGTTTTAAAATGCACAGAATTCAGGCATATGCATGCATGAATTCAATCAGGAGGGGATCTGAAGATGCGCACTGATGAATTCGGGTGTAGGTCTGCTCAACTACACAAGACACTGCACAATAAGTATAATGACTATGCAGAAAATACATTTGCAAAAGGACGCACAGAAACAGTATTTCCTTACTCAAATAATGGGTATGCATGAGCGTATTAGCAGGGAAAATAGACTCTCAAATTGCTTTCCTTGATCGCCGGTTGTCAAGAGTGCAAAGGCCTGCACAACCTCAACCACACTCTTCATACCACCTTGACGGGACTTACCCCTTATATAACAGAGGCCAAGAATATTTTCCCCCAAACTCAGGCATGTCACTAAAAACCCCACATCATCCACAACAAATTACTCCACATTGCCCGGAGTACCCGGCTGCTGCACATAATATTATATAAAATACAGCAAGCAGCATCTACATGAGGCAGAAGCTTGGTATCAATATAATTTCTCTTCAATAAACACCACCAACGTCCTTTCAGTCGTCCAAATGCATCTTCTACCACCATCCGAGCAGAGCTGAGGGTATGGGTGAAGAGAATTTGTTCCACAAAAAGTTGATAGTGCTGGGTGAAGCCCTTCATCAACCATCACTACAATGGGTAAGCTGCATCCCCGATGATGTGTACTGGGATCTCCACCCCATTAACGGTCTTGGATTTCCGTAAAGCAATACAGATTAAATTTATAGTAGCGCAAGTGCAAGTACGTGCTAGTGTACAGGAGTGCTTTCACTCCGTATCCTGCACGTTTACATAGCAGCGCTGTAATCCCTGGGGTCTAGGATTAACAGGAAGTGGGGCAGGGCTCCAATGTCCGATGTACGCTACTGCGCATGCACAGACCTCCGAAACCGGAAGTTCGGCTTTTTGTGCCGCTTCGAGAGCTGCGTGCCGCACATATATAAAGTCCCCAAAAGCATATAATAGATGATCGGAGGCTCCCTACTGTATCCCTATATATATTAGAGGAGTCTACCACAATAATAGACTGCATGGCTGTGCAGTATATAGTAGAACCTGCCTGCATCTGTATATCTGTACAGATGAGTGCACCTACACGCACATTACAAGACTGCAGCTGCATGCCAGCTTACATAAAAGTGTGTACTGCATATATATCTGTATTGCCGCAACTGTTGTTACTGCTGAATACTGCTGTACTACAAGCAACTGTGAGTAACTTCATCTGTTGTTATCATCTTTAAATAAACAGCAACCTGTTTAAGTTATAAAAGAGTTGTGGCTGAATATCCACATTACACCGCTGAACACCTTTAGCAACATCAGAAGATAATACCAACAGTACGTTCATGTGGTTTTCTGAAATAACCGATGGTTTGCACAGCAGAATATACAGTCAAGTCCATAAATATTGGGACAACGACACAATTCTCATATTTTGGGCTATATTTCACCTGATGAAGATAAAATTGAAGGGAAAATGCCCCAAGAACAAGCAGAAACTAAAGACATTTGCAGTAGAGCCCTGGCAGAGCATCACCAGGGATGAAACCCAGCGTCTGGTGATGTCTATGCGTTCCAGACTTCAGGCTGTAATTGACTGCAAAGGATTTGCAACAACGTATTCAAAAGTGAAAGTTTGATGTAGGATTGTTTAGTTTGTCCCATTACTTTTGGTCCCTTAAAAAGTGGGAGGCACATATAGAAACCGTCGTAATTCCTACACTGTGCACCTGATTTGGATGTAAATTCCCTCAAATTAAAGCTGAAAGTCTGCAGTTAAAGCACATTTTGTTTGTTTCATTTCAAATCCATTGCGGTGGTGTATAGAGCCCAAAATATGAGAATTGTGTCGATGTCCCAATATTTATGGACTTGACTGTATGTGTACTCAATTTTATTTTTTAACAATTCTTTCTATAGTGCACACATATTCCGCAATGCTTTAAAGAGTATATTGGAACTTTGACAACAATCACTACACCTGTGGATTTTGCAATCTATAATATCTAGCACAAAAAAACACAAAACATATACACGCTAGCCATATTTTGGTTACAGGACACAAATCACCTGCTGATATATTTTAGAATTGTATTTGGAAAGGTGTACATCTACAGATGGACAGGGACTGTAAGCAAATAGCAAAAAATATATGAATGTATTAGCTTGCTGAGAAAAGCATCGTAAAAAAATATAGATATTTTCCTCTCTAGGGAACAACCAGCCATCTTGCTTCTCCTCTGCACTCTGGTACAGATCCGAATTGGCCAGAACTCTGGCGTCATGGGAATGTCCAGGCCAGCCAATAAAGACATCTGTGAAATAGAAAATAAAATATATTTAGCTTTGTTTTACAATACACAACATGACTCACATTAAAATAAAAAATGATGCTTACCATTATTTGTGGTCAACTACAGCCTGTAGAATAATATAATGCCAGCCTTTGCGATTGCAGGGTTGTCTGTGGAGGAAATGTTCTAACTGTGTTTGCGTGGGTTTCCTCCGGGTGCTCCGGTTTCATCAAAATTGACCCTAATCTCTCTCTGTCTGTCTGTGTGTGTGTGTGTGTGTGTGTGTGTGTGTGTGTGTGTGTTAGGGACTTTAGACTGTAAGCTCCAATGGGGCAGGGACTGATGTGAATGAGTTCTCTGTACAGCGCTGCGGAATCAGTGGTGCTATATAAATAAATGGTGATGATGTGTGTCCAATAGGTATATTTGAAACAGATCTTATAGGGCGCTTCACTCAAGTATGCAGCCGTGTACACACCCCAGAGTTTCCACCAAAAACTCCACAATCAATACACAGTAATACACAGAATGGTACGTACACTGGCGCTTCCGTCTTTGACTCACAAAAACCTCTAAAATAGAGGAATGTATCACCTCAATCCTCTCATCATACGAGGTACATAATAAAGAAAGAGAAAGAAAAAACATGGCATAGTAACGTACAACACCAAATAAAGTCCACCACCACTATGGGGTATATGGTAATCCTCAAAGGTAGGTGATGTCAATAAAGACTTCCAATAAGCACCCGTGATTCTTTCTTCAATTCTCTCCCCCTTAGGGTATATGCTTACATTAAAGGAGATCAATATGCGCCTGATGTGTGTCCAGTCTATGGCTCCAGCACATCCACGGATAATCAAGTCGCAGGAATCCATTGATGGTGTCATCTAGTCGCTGTCCTTAAGGAAGCGATGGTAAAGGGCATCCAGCAATGCCTTTGTGACTTCATGCACTAAAGTGAAAACTGTGGATATCCCCACTGCAAATAAGGAGGAGATTGTGCGGTATTCACCAGTGGTAGCATACCACCACAGCACAATCCCTAGTCTCCTACTTGGTGCAATGGGTTTTCGGAAGTTAGTGGTCTGTCTACAAAGTGCTGGGGTGATAAGGACCAGCACATACTGAAATGTCTCACGTGACATACAGAAGTGTGCCACACAGTGCTCGTCCTCAAAAGCTTCCACAGTCAACCAGAGAGCTTCTCCGTGACTGCGTCCTGGTCCACATTCTTCAGTTACTTGCCGCGCTGAATCTCAATATGGAAGAAATGCTGGCCCTGAGAAAAGCTCTCCTCCTGCACAAATAAATACATTGAGTATTATCCCTCTGTGCCATAAATTGCTCCTTTCTCCTCCTGAAATGACACTGTGCAAGGTAGCACAGTATTAGCAGCTGCATCAAACTCTCATTTGCGGAATAAAACAGCAAAGTAATGCAATTAACCAGGAACTCCAGGTTACACAATAGTAAAGCTGGGTACACACTGAAGAATTTTTCCAACCAATCTGCTATCTCAAACGATTATACCTACGACTGAAGGTCCGATCAGTCTGGCGATTCATGCATACACACTGACACGATTTACCTACAGATCTGTGCTCTTCATCTGGTCCTTTAGTCTCTAGAATGACAGCACAATATTCATTCATTCACTACTGTCACATTTTCACACTGAATAAAACCGCCTTGTTATAGCTATCCACATGTCCTAACGAATTTCGTTAGCTTCTGTGATGCTGAAACTAAATATTCTGTCTCCGAATGAACAAATGAATTATTCCTTCTACAGCACTCTCTACATTTATTCATTCTGACATTCATCGCTAACATCGGTTGAAAAGAGCCCGACTCTGTAAACTCTATGGAGATCGTCAGCATGAGTGCATACACACTACACGATCATTAGGTGATTGATTGGAAAATATTGAACGGTACGACCAACCAACCAAATGAGGTGACAATCGTCCATTTGAACAGACTTTCGACCATTGTGTCACTACACACACTGACCTGATTTTCGAATGAGCAGTCAGTCGTATGTCGGCTGGTTGAGCCAATTATTGGACAAAAACCCTGTAGTGTGTACCCAGCTTAACTCACTGGCCATGATTAAAGTAATGCAGTAAACAGTCACCACCCACTTTGGTCTCATCTATGTGTGCAAAGACAAAAGTCCCCTTTAAATGAACTCAACTATGTCAGCCAATCAAAGCTCTTCTTGTGATGAGTGACACCTATTGCCAGGGAATTTCCCGGGTCCAAGGTGCAGTGTGAATGGGCTCTGATGAGCTGGGATGCTCTGTGACACAAACCCGGGATATTGCAGGGGCGGCAGTGTGAACGTGGTATTATAGGTCAGGGACAAGTGACCAAGAATGAGATAAATAAAAGAAAAATTAGAGTAGGGAGTGCACAGAGATAACAGCCACAGAGACAATGTCAACAGAGACAGTAATAGAGAAATTGAGAGACTTCGCCTACAGCAGCACCAACACGAAGAAGAAGCCTAAGTCACTGAACTGTCCATATGCAGAGACACCACACCTGCAGTAGGAAACCAGAGATCATCAGAGGAGTTCAACTATATCAGTCCTTGATTAAAGCACATAAGTGATACCATAAAGACTAACATGTACCAAAGATTATAAACAACTTGTATTTCAGTCCTGGCCAGGAGAATCATCTGGGAACAGAGTCAACCATAACACCCACATAAAAGTGGAAATTTAGGAAATATAATATATAATAGCAAAGTATAACTTTAACTCCTTCACTGCTGAGGCTTTTCTCTTCCTCGTGCTGAGCACTTTTGGCCTGATTACATATGTATTTAATGCTTGCTGATCAAAAATGATCGTCAGGCAATAAATAAATATGGATAACATTTGAAAGAGAGGATACTTTCCTCTTTCAAACAAGGATACCCCCAGCCTTCTAAGGGCCAGGGATATGGAGATAGAGGCTCTCAAATTGCCCCTTCCCCCTATCCCTGGCATTTCCTATCGACTTTAATGGGCTGTACGTGTACAAGTGCACACACACACTAATGGAGATGAGATTAATTCCCTCAGCCAGCAGCATAAAACCCATAGATAACGGTGGGAAGTGATGTGTGGGTTATCTTAACCCCTTAAATACAGGAGACTCGTTCTTAGCACTTTAAAGGATCATGTAGAGCAGGGGTCAGGGAACTTTTTTACCCTTTACCCCCAAATATATTTAGATATGCCGACGTTACCCCCTTAATTTGAAAGAAAGGAAATCATATATTATTAATTATTGGAATTTAAAATTTTGTTGAATCTATTAAAAATTTCTTTGAAAGCTTCAATTTCAAAATTTCAGGTTTTGGAGAAATGATGTTGCTTCATTTTTGATACGAGAGCATCAATATTGGGGCATTTTGATGTCAGAACAATTTGGATACAGTCTTCAGCATCCAATCGATTTCTCTGCTTTGTTTTTATGTTCGTTAGAGTGGAAAATCCTTGTTTGCAAAGGTAGGTTGTTGCAAAAGGCAGCAAGTTTTTGACTGCCTCCTCATGTGCAATTTTGAATGCCTATGCAGCTGTTGACATCCAAAAATATGACAGACCTGCTTTTGTTTTCAAATGGAATACGTGCTTCATTATTGCATCGAAGCTCAAGAAGTGCCTCTGCCAACCCTTGAGGCTCTTCTGCTACAACAGCAATATCAAATTTAAAGGGATCTACAATCCAACTGACAGCATGTGAATCGGCAGCATTACCCCCCAGGAATTTCATTTTTACCCCATTTGGGGTAATTTACCCCTGTTCCCTGACCACTGATGTAGAGGATGAGACCCACTCATCTTCTTAGCACTTAGGGAGCTAATAACTATAGGATTCTGGACTAAACGTGATGTGCTTATATTAAATAAATATTTGTACATTAGTAACACTAGGAAATATTTATTATATTGCTTTATATTTGATAGATGTATAATAAAAATATTGACATTGCTATTTTTTTTTACAGTACGTTATAGAAACACACAAGACAGCTTATTTATATATTATGTACAGCAAAATGTACTAATTCCATATGAAGGTGTGTTTTCATTTAATTCCAATGAGATCTGTCTTGCCGAATCACAACATCTGGAATCTTATGGTATGGATATGATATTTTACACAATAGACATCACTAATTATTTGTCCTATCAGTTGTTTTTCTATTTTTCATTTAAATATTTTTTAACAATGTTAGAAGTGTTTTCCTGGAGGAAATAATGCTTTGGTGCTATAGAGCCTTTGAACTGTTACAATTAGAATGTTTATTTTTTTTAAACTATCTTCTATATGTTTTAGCTAAACATATTATCGTTAATTAATGCAAATAATAAAAATAATAATATTTAAATTTGCTGAAGCTGCATCTTAGATGTCCATCAAACGGACATGAGGCGTCCTCAAAGTTTAAGAATCCCCCTGTGACGGAGGAGTAGCAGCTCACATTCAATCTAATGTGGAAGCACATAGTGATTTGAGCGATATGAGCACTACCGTTGAGTAGCTAGGAGTGCACTAACATTCAAAGAGCTCATTTAATACCAGACAACTATTTCACTTGTGTTAAAGCAAAATATAAGTTCGGATGTGTGAATAGTTTAACAAATGATGTTGTCATTTGGTTCAGTTCACTGTTCACTATGGGTGAGTTACATTAACAATAACAAAATGAAAGAGAGAGAGTTCTATTTTAGCTTCCTCAGATTATTATCTGAGAGAAAACAAATATAGAGAACATGAACTTGGTAAAGAACGAAGGAGAACTGGTGGAGGTGTTTCAAGGAAAGTAAAACAGAGATAGATATCTCTATGGGAGAATGATGTTCCTAAATATGTTTACTACACTATGGGGTTACACATGCATTGTTTATTTTATTTTTTACTCTGTGAAATGTATAACATTGGAGATAGCAGAAAGTCCAGGCAATCTCTTCTTAAAATGGAGGTAAATTAACACCATATTTTATCTAAACAAATGCCACCAATTTTACCACAATTTTTCAAAATGGTTCCTTAGAATATTCATCTCATTATTATTGGGCAGCACAGTGGCCTAGTGGTTAGCACTTCTGCCTCACAGCACTGGGGTCATGAGTTCAATTCTCAACCATGGCATTATCTGTGAGGAGTTTGTATGTTCTCCCTGTGTTTGCGTGGGTTTCCTCCGGGTGCTCCGGTTTCCTCCCACACTCCAAAAACATACTGGTAGGTTAACTGGCTGCTATCAAATTGACCCTAATCTCTCTCTGTCAGTGTGTGTCTATGTTAAGGAATTTAGACTGTAAGCTCCAATGGGGCAGGCACTGATGTGAATGAGTTCTCTGTACAGCGCTGCGGAATTAGCGGCACTATATAAATAACTGATGATGATGATGATGATTTACAGGCAGAATTTGCCCTTAAGTCTTCAATGTGGAATTCCCCTATCATTTTTGTTCTGCCCAGAATTCGCAGTCCATCCATACCACAGAGCAGAATGAATTGTCTGTTCGCTCCGGCTCTGTTCATAGACTATAAATTCTGCAAAATGCAAATTTACAAAAATGGCCAATCTTTAAAATTGGTGAAGCAAAAGCAGAACTCATCACCTCTGTGAAAGGCCTGTTCCACCACAAAATTCCATCTGTACAAAATTTAACAGCAGTTTCGCTCTTCTCTAGTTTTTCCTTCACTCTTTCTTATGTGTTTGGTTACAAAGCACAGGTTAAGGTGGTGCTATTTTTAATAGAATATGAAGTTTATTTGTGACTATTATAGACAATGTACTATCAATTAGTCCTAGTGTTGCTACAGTATGGTTAGGAAACTGTGTACATTTCTCTCTGCTGAATATATGCAAATAAGCAATAATCTGCAGGAACTGTACATTTTGGGAATACCTTTTACATGGTTACCGTTTAAGTCAATGTTAACCCACTCAGCATGGGAAGCACTAGAGTCACTTCTAAAGGAAATAATCTCAATTTACATGGCAACCCTTTATAAGAGTTTATAAGCGTTGTTCACTTTAGAAGACTATATTATTGCCCTGCACATTCTCTCCAACTAAACACATTGCTTGAAAGCATGGCTCAAACATGGTCAAACAGGCTCAGCCATGGTAAAATCAGCTCAAACATGGTCCAACCTATTTACATTTCTCCCATTTAGTAGGATTGTTTAAATGAATCTGAAATTATGGGATAATTTACACAGTTTAGAAATAATTTGTCGAACCAGTTTGAGAAGCAATATGGGGACGGTTCAACCACTTCTATAACGCAGAGTTGTTTATTATTTGTTGGGATCTGTAACCTATGCAAAGCTGTTTTTGGATCTTCGGGCAATGAAAGTAAGGCTGCTTTATTATATAAATAGATGATCTGATCTTGAGTACTACATAATGTTTACATACTGTAAGAATAAAAGCAAACAATTAGATATTGATTATTATATATTTTTTTCATATTATTTGATGTACGGTTTTACTCCAATTAGCTACCACTGACACATAACGGAGGGGTCAATGTTTTTCCGGCATGATCTGGTGCATCAACTATGCTTTGGCAGTCACCTGACGTTACTATCTCTCTATATAAACCTGTGCTTTATCTGTACGCACAGTTGAACAGAGCTGAGCACAATTTCCATCTAAAACGCAGACAGAAAATGCATCCCAAAAAAAAGACACATCTTACATGGATATGTGGAGCTCAATCCAGCTAAGCTGATGGTCATCACTATCAGTTCGTAACTTGCACTAATGAGTGTGCCCCCGCAAGTTTCCCGTCTCCTGATAGGTGCATTTGTGTCTGAGTCTCAGTCTACTTTTGCTCCAGCTTGCCCTAACATGCCCCCTCCTGCTCCCGTTCCGACTCTTTAATCACAAGGTGTAGCAAGCGGCCATAAGCACAAGATGCGCCTCAGTAGTATGACCACAAACAAAACTAGTGCTTTGTGGGCATGCACAGGAGCAAGAAAGCGTATTATTCACTGAAAATGCAGTTTGCATCCAATTCTACATGAGTCCCACAATGCGTTTTGCCTGATGAAAGGAAGAAGAAGGAGAAGGAGAAGGAGACTAATTTAATTTTAGTTCCCCTTTATCTGTTGTATTTATGTTTTCAGGTGGTTGTATATGTTTATTGACCACAGTCTTTAGAAACCTTTTAGCCTGCCTCAAAGCATCACAAGTTTGAACTTCACGTCTGCTGTGCATTAGGCATTATAAAAGTTCATTATCAAAATGTTTAATGTTAACAGTCCAAATACCATAGTCTAAACAAATGTTATGTATTTTGGCAATGAAAGCTATAAATAAACTACCGTTATTGTAAGGGATCTGGAAGCTTATACCGAAACTATTTGGAAGGTTTTTGAAGTATTAACAGAATACATAAATCACCAGTAACAACATAAACATTATAGCAATATATGTGTGCACCAAAATAACATAATTATGTCCAAAAGTCCCAAAAAGAACCCAAAATAAATCAGTACTAAATATATATACACAGTTCTGCAAAGAGAGTATCAAAATAATGTATTCCTATATCAGTGCTTCAGTACATAGAAATGCCATTATCTTGTTATTAAAACCTCAAGCTATAAATTCTTTTGATTCTCTTTTTGCAATCTTTCAAAACCTGTGAGCTCCATGTAGTGTATAAAATTTACACGTACAGTATACTTATATACATATAAATATGACCTAAAGTTATATATATATATATATATATATATATATATATATATATATATATATATATATTATATATATATGACCTGAAGTTATTTTTTACATTTAATCGGTTATTATAAATAGATATGAACAATACCAGTATAAATAACCTACACAAGAACAAAACAAACACTTCATAAAAAAATCAACACATTTGTGGTATTCTTAGAAAGGTGAAACCAGCACATTGGACCATGTGAAAGCACAACAATAATTAACACTTTAAAAAGCTGTCTTGACTAAGCACATCTGGTTCAGATCATTAATAGTGTGATCTCCATAAATATCCATTCATATAGATAAAAAGCTGCAATGAAAATACATTACATATAAGCTGAGTAGAATCTGAGGACACACACTGACCAAAAACCAAACCTCACCTGAAAAATAGGGAATCAGTAGTCTATCCACACAGTATAAAATAACACAGACACAGAAGAGAACGGCATCCAAAATTCAGTATAACAATATACTAACTATTGTTCAATATTAAAAATAGGGACAGTTCCCTGGAAATTAGGGACATATGGCAACTATGATGGCACATTAAAATGTCTCACAAATATACAGAATTCAGCAGATTTAAATGAGAGAATGACTATGAATGTCAGATTTATTCATTTGTACTGACGACAAATGAATGATACTCAGCATTAAAGGGGAACCTATTTTAAGAATATCATTATTATAAAATGACTTATCATGCATAGTACTAAATCTTACAGGCGCATATTCACATGTTAATCACTGACCTACTATAAATCATTAGGAACAATACAAGTACTATAGTATGTATGTTAATGGTTAGTCAATATGAGGTTAAATTAACACAAAATAATATTACAATATACAATCTCTCCAGAAAAGTAAAACAAAAAGTGCCACAAGCAGACAAAAAGAACAAAAAAGAAAACGCATCAGCCTTAGGTGAGCACTTTTTACGTGTTAAAGATTATATGGCAAGTGTTGTTTAGTCCAAACACCAGAATGGGGAAGAAGTTCTTTGGGCAAAAACGCCTTGTTAAAGAGAGAGGTCAAGAGGAGAATGGCCAGACTGAAAAAAACAGTAACTCAAATAACAATGCGTTACAACAGTGGTATGCAGAAGAGCATCGCTGGCCATTGAAGTGGACGAGATACAGCAGCAGCAGAAGACCACACCGGTTCCACTCTTGTCAGCTAAGAACAGGACACTGAGGCTGCAGTGGGCACCAAAACCAGTCAGAATAAGATTGGAAAAACGTTTCCTGGTTGACAAATCTTAATTTCTGCTGCGGCATGTAGTTGGTAGAGTCACAATTTTGCATAAAAAACATGAATCCATGGATCCGTTCTGCTTTGTGTCAACAGCGCAGACTGGTGATGCTGGTGTAAAGATGTGGGGAATGATTTTTTGGGCACACATCAGGCCCCTTAATACCAATTAAGTATTGTTTAAATGCCAAAATGCCACAGCTACCTATGTATTTTTGCTGACCATGTCAATCAATTTATGATTTACAGTCTACCCATCTGCTAATTACTACTTGCCACAGGATAAAACATTGTGTCTCAAAGTACATGTCATCTAAATCTGGATCCACGTATATGACAATGAGTTTACACATATAAAACTATGATAGGAGACAGGGGCGATCCCAATCTACAATCTTTCACAAAGAACCACAAAACAAGCATTTTTTCAAGAAATAAAGTCTGTTTTCAAATTAAGTCTTTTTTTTATTCAAAAATCCTGAGAGAATATTTTCTCTTTTCTTTGGCAATACAGGGATAACCAATTCTTTAGTAGATGTATCCTCCCCATAAGACAATCAAAAAAAAGGAATGGTACATAGTGTAGTATATAAAATACGATGTGTTGTAGTTCTTAAACCACATACCAAACCACTCTTTAATAAATCTACCCCTAAGTCTTTTGACATTTTAAAGTTAACATGTTGGGAATTTATGGAAAAGGTCAGTATCCTATTGTTAAAGACCATGTTATGCCAAGTACAATTTTGCTTCATTACAAGGGTTTCCTCACCCCCCATGTGTAATTCCCAGGTTCTATATTTGGAAGAAATTGGGCCATGGAGAATTTAAAAGCAGCGTTCCAGCTCTTCAGGATTGCTGCTAGAGGCACACTATAAATTGCTCTGGTCCAGTCATATGCCGACTTCTCCCTATTTCATGTCATCACCATAAAATACAATTGTTGGACATTACACAGACAAAGAGGGTAGAAAAACACTTTAATGTTCCCATTTGCATGAAAATAAACATTTTCTGCACAAAATGGTACTTTAGCTTAGATATGTTCACTTCTTTGGAATATCTTCTTTAACTGCCAGAAAGTTAATTTTAAGACTCATTTCTTTATTCAAGTCTATCAGCCCTCCTCCTAGCTCCCTTGTCCCAGCTTTCTCCCCCAGTCGGTACCACCCTATTTGTGTCTCCCCCTTTGCTTTAGGGCAGGGTTTCCCAAACCCAATCCTCAGGGCTCCCCAACAGTGCAGGTTTTCCGGATCACATGTGACATAATTAGGACCACCTGTGGCTCTGTTACAATGTATCAGTCAGTAATGATTACACCTGTGCTCCAGCAAGGAGATATGGAAAACCTGCACTGTTGGGGAGCCCTGAGGACTGGGTTTGGGAAACCCTGCTTTAGGGTATAAGCTCTCAGGAACAGGGCCCTCTTTCCTTGTGTTCTTCTTCTAATATTCTATAACCCTCAGTACCTCTTGGCCTGCTCCCCTAGACCTGTTTTCTTAAGCTTAGGCCTACGTCTCATTGATTACTACTTTCACTCTCACTCACTGTCCCACAAATAATTTGATTTACATTACCATGTTACCTGTATTTTTTATTCATTCAGTATGTCTGATCTTTGTATTTTGCTCTTCATGTATGTTAAGTGTCATGGATCACTGCTTGCTGTATATGTCATGTACGGCGCTGCTGACCGTTTGTGGTGCCTTATAAATAATAATAATAAAAATCATCATTGTTTATTTATAAGGAACAACAAAACTCTGCAACGCTGGACAGTTAGTACAACAAATCATGCAAAAAACAAATCATACATACAAACAGAAAAAGGACATACAACAGAGAGGCTGTAGACATGATAGAGATGGGAGAGAGGACCTTGTTTGTGAGAGATCACAATCTAGAAGAAGAAGGAAATACTTAAACAATGTGAGCTAGGAGGAAAAATGCTATCTGGTAGTGCACAAATGGTGAAGTGTCAGGTGAGGTGAGAAAGGCTATATTAAAGATAGAGGATTAGAGATAGTGCTTGAAATATTGAAGACAGAGTAGACAGTTCCATAAAAGGGGAGCGGCACAGGAGATGTTTGGAGGTCGGTGTGAGAGGTGATAATCACAGAGAAGGCAGATCTAAAAGCGCATGAGGGAGAGCATCTTGTGAAAAGGTCAGAGATGTATGGGGGGTGTTGGTGAGAGTTTTCAAGATGATAGTTGTGCTGCAGACCACTCATCAGAGCATTAATTTCTCTGTAGTTTTGGAAAAAATGCAAAGTTTAAAGCACTACGGAATTTGCTGGCGCTATATAAATAAATGTTGATGTTGATGATGAAAGTTAAGTTAAACCTAAAAGATAAGGTGGCTTATATAAAATACCTAATAATAATAATAATAACAACAAATATATATGCAATGGGGTGCATACTCTCTGCAATTCTAACAAACAATTAGGTTGTCATAGACTTAACTGGCTGCAAACCTATGGGACCAAGATGATCACCCAACCTAATTAACATCTGGGAGTAAATGCATTAACCTGTCACCAATATTCGGTGATTTTGCAGAGGAAATTTAAAGACACAATGGCTTTTAAGGCAAGTTTTAAAAGCCTGTGAGTAGGCAAATCCACATTTTATTTCTGTGAACTGTCCCTGGAAAATCAGGATTGTGGATTCAAATGGAAAGCACATAGTGTCACTTCAAAGTGCATCCTGCTTTGATTTTAGGACCAACCCCTTCATTCACTTCAACATTTTAGTCCTCCTAATGTGTTTAGCCTCATTTATGTTTTCAATTAATTATGTAAGTGAGGGGACATCTGCTCTGTCTTCAGTACATGTATGACATTTGAAATGTACATATAGTGTATTTGAAATATTGTTTTACATTATCTTAAATGTGCCTAGAAAGTTTGCTTTTCCACATAAAGGGCACCCTAGGAGGTTCAAAAGACGTCCAATTGAAAGTACAGACCAATGTTGGGGTTTCCACCATTCTAAATTCTTTTGCTAGGAGAAAAATGGTCAGTGGTCTCCTGCCAATCAGTCTCATTTAAATAATCTGATCCCACAAATCAAAATCTTGTTATTGTATGTGGGTCCATAGCTAGGTGTGTTCATTCACTCAGTAAGGAACGCTCCCCATCTTCACCGCTCCATATAGAAGGTACCCTGATAACCAGATAGCGGCAACCAGACACTACCATGCATTTTCACATGCAAAATCTATGTACCTTTAAATTCAGGAAGATTTGTGTAAAGGGCATTTGGAATGTAGGAGAGTTTCTCACTTTTGTAAATTAACCTAATGACTAAAAAGAAATGTAAAAAATGTATGAACCAAAAAAGCCTCCAAACACAATTTTCCTACAATCCTAGTTTGATGGATATGGCTAAAGAAGGGAGTGTGTGCACAGCAACCTTGACATAAAGGCAATCATTAGTAAACACAATTCCCCTCTTGGATTCCTCCCCTTCATGTAGAGAAAGACATAGTACTGCTTGCCCCAGTCACCATCTACTTTCCATGTCTGCACTTCAGAGGAGTGCGCACTTTGATTTCTGTGTTTACTTAACTATTATCACTTGCCTGTCATGTGTTTATATCTAGAAAAACTAATGAAGCTTATATTGAAACATTAAAATAAATCACCTACTTACATGAACCCTTGAGAAGCTCTTATCTTGTCACATATTACAAACTCCTGCTGAAAATCTTTAATCAACAGCGCTGTCATGTTCCAAGCAGGTGGAGCAAAACTCTGAGAAGGAAAAATTTAATCTATCAACGTTTTACTTCGGCTATCGTTTCCACAGTGCAAACTATCAGATGCTGCATACAGAGGAGACATCTATGCAAACAATCATATAGTTCGCCTATGGAAAAAGAAGCAAACCACCAAATATTATAATGGAAATATATATTATATATTATAGACGTCCTGACTTGCATCTATAGTTTTGCTGTGCACTAATAGCACGGCCTGATCATGTCAGTAACATAAGAAATTACAGCCGCACTTGTTGATTCCTGCACAGATTAGCAAATTAATGAATTTGCTGCTTCTTTTCATAACCGTACTTCAGTGTAAATACCCGAAGCCGACATCTGCTTGCAACATGTGCATACACAGAAAATATATTTGTTCTTGGTTATATGACTGTTTTATTACATAATAAAGGTTTAATGAATTATGTAGCATTTCAAAAATACACTGCTCACCAAAATATTATTAATCATAGTCATCTTCATGCCATGATTAGTTCTCGTAAATTACATTATCATATTTATTGCCAATAACAATAATATGGCTGCAAACATATGTACACTATAATATTATAATTGACAAGCATTGACATCCTCCTTCACTTCCATGACTCCGTTAACAGGACTGCACAGTATACTTGCACATAGCTCTTCCCTTTGTGGTAGCACAGAGAATTACATACAGAAACTGACAGCTGAAACGCAGGCTCCCATATAAAGTGTGACTTGATTGCTGATTGGCAGGCCGGGAAATGAAGTGCAGAGAATGTGAAGAAAAGGACCATGATGGAAGGAGAAGTAGTGTACACCTTCCATCCTGGTAAGAGCAGGTAAGACATCAAGGTAAGTGTAGGTAAGCTGAAAGCATTTAATCAGCAGTTCTGTCATGTTACAGACAGGTATGTCTCATTTTATATGAGGTTTCTTTATTTATATATATATATATATATATATATGTTTTAATTTCCAAAATGTGTGACATGTTAATTTAGTTTTTTAGATAGGCAAAATTGAGTTGTATTTTATAGGGAGACGGGCAAGAAACATTGTATAATAGGAACTACTAGGGTATATTAAGATGCAAATAATGCACACTAGACTCCATCTCTCTCAAATGTTGGAAGATCAGCTCATGGTAAAGTTCTCTCTTAAACCCTGCAACACAAGTTCAGAGCACTGAACCTGCTAAATGCTAAATGCAAGTTGTCTTCCATTACTTCCTCACACTTTTACTTTACCAAAAGAGAATGTGCATGGCTGCTACTGCTCCATACATTGAAATACAATTCCTGCACAAACGTCTCTCCCCTGAGCTCTGCTCTGGCTGCCTCTCTGTCTGCCTCTCTGTCATGTTCACTTCCTCCAATGTCAATTCAACCTGCAGTAAGTATTCATCCTAAAGACCATATACCTAAATTACATTGTGCTTATAGTAACACTTATTGCATTGAGTTACTCTCAAACATTAATAGATTTCCAAACAAAAAGTTGAACACATTAAGAACTGAGCAAAATAGCTACGTAAATCTGTCTTCTACAAACTACACTCGATTGCAGTCTATTTATTAATTATTGTCTGCTCCCTTGCGGGTTAACTTTTCTTTAGTTCAAGATACTGTAAATAAAGGATTTAAGCTATAATTTTTAAATCAGGCCTAAATATATCCAACAGCATGAAAATAGCACAATGTGGCATCTTTATCTGCATCCTGATCCAGTAAAATGAGGGTTTTTTAACATTGCTCAAAACTGCTTCACCATAACATCCAATAAGACATTTGTTTTCCTTGTCTAGCTTGCACTATGCAGATAAAAGGTCATTGTTGATTAAACAGCATACTGCTGATACTTCCATCTTATGCACTATAAACCTCTTAAAATTCTTAAGGACACCGTTATGAATTTGGCAAAAAGGTCACAGTTCAATTATAATTGAACATGAATGGCAGAGAAAGCAAAATGCGAGATCATCTAAACTAGAGATGGTCACTGACCCCCGTGTTTTGGTTTTGGATTCGGTTTTGGATCTGGATTACCGTCGTGTTTTGGTTTTGGTTTTGGTTTTGCAAAACCGCCATTGCGTCTTTTGGTTTTGGTTTTGGTTTTGTTTGGTTTTGTTTTGCTATTTTTTTGGAAAATCCATGTTTTTGGGCCTAAATTAACCCAATTTAGTGCTCCAACTGTTTTAGAGACAAGTAATCTAATTGTTGAGGTAATAAATCATCCAAAAAAACAGTTTAATTCTTCGTTGGTAGGCCTATTCTACACACAAAACAGATTGTCTTCCTCTCCATCTATGCATATTGGCAATGCAGCCATCGTCTTTGAATGTATATTACACCCTACACTTATAGTTAAATATGTAAAGAAATGGAAAAAGCCAGTTTGGTTTCTGTCTCTCTGGGCCCCCCTCCACTTGTATAAAATACCAAAAAATTCAGCCATTATAGACTGTACAATATTAATTGACATGGAGAAAGCCAGTTTGGTTTCTGTCTCTCTAGGCCCCCCTCCACTTGTATAAAATACAAAAAAATTCAGCCATTATAGACTGTACAATATTAATTGACATGGAAAAAGCCAGTTTGGTTTCTGTCTCTCTAGGCCCCCCTCCACTTGTATAAAATACCCAAAAATTCAGCCATTATAGACTGTACAATATTATGAAAAATGGACAAAGCCAGTTTAGGGTCACTCTGTCTATGACACCCTACCCTTAAGGATAAATTGCCCTAACAGCAGCCTTTCAAGATGGTGTGTGATATGGAAATGCCACAAGTCCCTTTCCTCTTTGGGGGTAGATTGCACCCTACACTTACATAGAAAGTTTTAAAAAGATGTTATCGGCATCATCTTCAGCTTAATCCTCACCCTCATCAGTGTGTACGTCATCATCACAGACTATCAATTCATCGCCGCTTGAATCCGCCATTAGAGAACAGTCAGTGCTTGGATGTCTTGGATGGTGAAGGCCTTCCTCGTGGAAGATGCAGTTCATTTTTATAAACATCATTTTCTCCACATTTTTGGGAAGTAACCTTCTACGGCGATCACTGACTAAGTTCCCTGCTGTGCTGAACACTCGTTCAGAGTACACACTGGAGGGTGGGCAGCTTAGGTATTGCAAAGCAAGTTTGTACATGGGTTTCCAAATGGCCTGCTTTTCTTCCTAGTAAGGAAAGGGACTGTCTGACATTTCCATATCAACTACCTCTTGAAAGTAATCCTCCACCATCCTTTGCATGTTTATACTCATATTGGATGGAGTTATGGGCAAAGTGACACATTTTTTTGAAAAATCCTTCAAACCAGCCCAGATGTTAAATTGTTCTGGTCTGCCCCCTGTGTCTTCCCTGCTTCTTTTTTGGAAATTTAATTTTTTACGAGCAACAGCTTGAGAAAGTGAAGGAGGACACGTCGTCAAGCCGAGGCCCAGTTCAGCAGCCAACTTGCTGAGCAATAGCTCCTTGCAAAAGTTCACATCTCGCTCATTTACAAGTAAAGACTCAATGTAGGTTTTAAACTTTGGATCAAGCACAGTGGCTAAAACGTACTGATCCGAGTTCAAGATCTTAATAACTCGAGGATCATTGTGAAGCGAATTAAGTACTTGATCGACAAGGCCAACATACTTTGCTGAATTGCTTGCTTTCACCTCCTCCTTCATTTTCTCAAGCTGCTTTTCCAATAGTCTAATTAAAGGAATGACTTGGCTCAAACTAGCAGAGTCTGCACTGACCTCACATGTCACAACTTCAAATGGTTTCAGCACCTTGCACAGCACTGAAAGGATTCCCCACTGTGCAAGAGTGAAATACATCCCCCCTCCTTTCCCAATGTCATGACTTGTGCAATATGCTTGGATGGCTTTGCGCTGTTCCTCCATCCTCTGAAGCATGTACAGGGTGGAATTCCACCGAGTTACCACCTCTTGCTTAAGTTGGTGGCAGGGCAAGTTAAACTGCTCTTGGAGCTGCTGTAATCTCCTACATGCTGTGGCTGAATGCCTGAAATGGCCTGAAATTTTACGGGCCACCGAAAGCATCTCCTGCACCTCACGGTTATTTCGTAGGAAGCTCTGCACCACCAAGTTGATGGTGTGAGCAAAACAGGGAATATGTTGGAAATCACCCAGCTGTAATGCTCGCACTATATTGTTGGCGTTATCTGAAATGGCATACCCTGGGGAGAGTCCGAGTGGTATAAGCCATGCATCAATCACATCTCTCAGTTTACGTAACAAATTGTCAGCCGTATGCCTGTTAGTGAAGCCGGTGATACAAAGAGTGGCCTGCCTGTGCCAAATGTTACGTAGTGGTGTACATGCTGCTGCTGTTCCTGCTGGTGAAGGTGAATGACCAACCCAGTGGGCTGTCACAGTCATATAGTCTTTGGTTTGGCCACTTCCACTTGTCCACATATCTGTGGTTAAGTGAACAGTGGGCAGAATGGCATTTTTCAGCGCAATCTCTACATTTTTACACACTTTTTGGTATAGTTGTGGAATAGCTTTACGGGAGAAATGGTGTCGCGATGGAATTCTGTAATGCGGACACAAAACCTCAATTAACTGTGAAAAACCAGCTGCGTTTATTGTGGAGATTGGACGCAGATCTAACACTAACATTGCAGCCATGGCGTCTGTGATTCGCTTGGCGACTGGGTTACTGCTGTCATATTTGCTTCCCCTCGCAAATGATTGTTTCACAGTTAATTGCTGAAATGTAGGACTGCTCATTTTATTAACCTGCCTCTGGGATGACGATTCACCCCCAGCAGCAGCAACAGCAGCAGCAGGACTAACGCTTTCTTCAGAGGAATCAATAATAGTGCCGGAGTCATCCAGCCTTAAGTGGGATGCCGGGCTAACTCCGAGCACTACTGAGGATATTGATGAGGATGGTGTGGTGGGTGTATTTTGTAGCCGTCGGTATGTTGGTGAGCGGAGGGTCTTAGCTGATGAGGGAGTGCTTGTATTCTTTTGGGAAGAACTTTCAGCTTTTCCCAACACTTTGCCATGAATTCTCGTTAAATGGCGTAACATAGACGAGGTTCCAAGATGGTTAAGGTCCCTCCCTCGACTGACTGTGGCTTCACATACACTACAAATGGCTATACAATTGTTGTCTGGATTTGGGTAGAAATAATTCCACACATAAGTGGATTTTTTTGTTTTATGCCCAGGCATGACAATGGCCTTTTTCTTGTCACGTGCCAGAACTGCTGCCACTGGTGCAGGACTTACACAAACAACCTCATCCTCATCAACATCCTCATTAGCGCCCTCGTCGCCTACACAAATCTCCCCCTCATCCTCTTCTAATTCCAAAGTGGCATCCTCAATTTGGGTATCACCGGCTACACTCGGGCTATTAAGGCACACATCAGCAGAATGCTCACGATTAGACATCCCACTGTTGGATGGACTCTCCACAGGGATTGTTGTCATTTGTGAATCAGAGCAAATATTCTCCTGTAATGCCTCACTGATATCTTGCAGCTCGGCTTTGACGCGTAACAGTAGTTGTGCACCAATTGTAGGCTGGGTAACTTTTTGGGATCTGCCACTAATAGCCAAAGGTGAAGGCCTCATTCTCTCTTTGCCACTGCGTGTGTAGAATGGCATGCTTGCAAATTTTTTTTTATCGTCACTTAACTTTTGCTCAGTTACACTTCTTTTTCGCTTCAATACAGTAAAAAAATTTTTGGTTTTTGTTTTTTGCACTAATTTGAAAACACTCTGTTGTTTGACATCGCCTTGACGTACTGGGAACACTAACATCAGGACTGGTGACAGAACCTGGTTGCTCATTCAGATCATATGTGGACTGCTTTGAATCCATTCTGAGCGCAAACCACTGGGGAGTGCTAAAAATTATTTAGTAGATACTGCTGACAGTTATGACTTTTGACAGCCAGAAATATTAATGCACAATTAGGGAGGACACCCCAAAAGCACTGAGGTGTGCTAAAAATTATTTAGTAGATACTGCTGACAGAAATGACTTTTGACAGCCAGAAATATTAATGCACAATTAGGGAGGACACCCCAAAAGCACTGAGGAGTGCTAAAAATTATTTGGTAGATACTGCTGACAGATATGACTTTTGACAGCCAGAAATATTAATGCACAATTAGGGAGGACACCCCAAAAGCACTGAGGAGTGCTAAAAATTATTTAGTAGATACTGCTGACAGATATGACTTTTGACAGCCAGAAATATTAATGCACAATTAGGGAGGACACCCCAAAAGCACTGAGGAGTGCTAAAAATTATTTAGTAGATACTGCTGACAGATATGACTTTTGACAGCCAGAAATATTAATGCACAATTAGGGAGGACACCCCAAAAGCACTGAGGAGTGCTAAAAATTATTTAGTAGATACTGCTGACAGAAATGACTTTTGACAGCCAGAAATATTAATGCACAATTAGGGAGGACACCCCAAAAGCACTGAGGAGTGCTAAAAATTATTTAGTAGATACTGCTGACAGATATGACTTTTGACAGCCAGAAATATTAATGCACAATTAGGGAGGACACCCCAAAAGCACTGAGGTGTGCTAAAAATTATTTAGTAGATACTGCTGACAGAAATGACTTTTGACAGCCAGAAATATTAATGCACAATTAGGGAGGACACCCCAAAAGCACTGAGGAGTGCTAAAAATTATTTGGTAGATACTGCTGACAGATATGACTTTTGACAGCCAGAAATATTAATGCACAATTAGGGAGGACACCCCAAAAGCACTGAGGAGTGCTAAAAATTATTTAGTAGATACTGCTGACAGATATGACTTTTGACAGCCAGAAATATTAATGCACAATTAGGGAGGACACCCCAAAAGCACTGAGGAGTGCTAAAAATTATTTAGTAGATACTGCTGACAGATATGACTTTTGACAGCCAGAAATATTAATGCACAATTAGGGAGGACACCCCAAAAGCACTGAGGAGTGCTAAAAATTATTTAGTAGATACTGCTGACAGATATGACTTTTGACAGCCAGAAATATTAATGCACAATTATGGGGGACACCCCAAAAGCGCTGGGGAGTGCCAAATATGAAGAAAAAATAATAAACCTCTATCCTCCTCTCTGCACTAGCGATTTTGGTTAGAGCAATTGCAAGAACAATATTGTATTCTCTGTCCCTACCCTAATTAGCCTATGACTACACCCTGCTCTCTCCCTCTGTCAAAATGGCGATGGATTGCTGTGGAGGCGTGTATTTATAAAGTTGAAGTATCGCGAGAACCGAGCCCCGAGATCCGACGACGTCACAATGACGTTCGGCCTCGATTTGGATTCGGAATGGGCGGGAGAGTACCGAGCTGCTCAGCTCGGTACTCGGATACCCAAAGTTCGGGTGGGTTCGGTTCTCGGAGAACCGGACCCGCCCATCTCTAATCTAAACAGACTAATACTAAACAAAAATGAGTGGATGGTCAACTGGCTTAGAATCCACTAAAAATAAGGATGAAATCCCTTAACTGTGAATAGCTGGTGCTTAACCCATGAGCCAAAGTACCTCAAAGGGGGGAAATAACCTGCAACCAATTAAACAAAGCACTTGTATTAGTCACTGACTACAATGCTTTCCTACCAACTGGAGGAAAAAAGAAATTAGTAATACGCATGCATTATACAAAATTATCAACATTAAAAAGAAGGGGGGACTTTTGTGCAGCAAACAAGGCAGAATTTTACCAGGAGGTAACCTATATATGGAATCTAAAGTACCCTATGGAACTAATTGGCTTATGGAAAATCGCATGACCAAACTTTAACCTTTAAGAGGTAAATGCCCTGTTGGATGCACAAACACATTGCTTGTACTCGGCTATAGGGGACTCTCTTGCCATACTTGATAAAGTTTTAGTGCAAATTTGCACCTTTAAGCAACGTTAGTAAATAACCCTCATTGCATGATTTCACATGCAGACCACCTGGCATTGTACCTGTATATTTGCACATTTACACAAAGGGGAAAGCATGATATTATAAAACAGATCTTTCACTTTCCAACTGTCCCGATTTAGATGTTTTTTTCTGGCTACAGGGAATGAGTCCCACACACCACTGCTTTGCATGGGGGAGAAAAGGGGGTTGGGGAGGCCTAGCATTTCAGAAGTGCAAGGCACACATAGGGAGGGCATGGACACATAGGAGAGTGAATTATGCTCCTGTGACATGTGAGCAAGTGCGACATTCTGGGGACACTATGGGCAGCATGGTGGCTAAGTGGTTAGCACATCTGCCTTACAGCACTGAGGTCATGAGTTCAATTCCCGACCATGGCCTTATCTGTGTGGAGTTTGTATGTTCTCCCCGTGTTTGCGTGGGTTTCCTCCCACACTCAAAAAACATACTAGTAGATTAATTGGCTGCTGTCAAATTGACCCTAGTCTGTGTGTCTGGCGATGTGTGTATTAGGGAATTTAGTCTGTAAGCCCCAATAGGGCAGGGACTGATGTGAATGAGTTCACTGTACAGCGCTGCGGAATTAGTGGCACTATATAAATAAATAGCGATAACAAATGGTGATGACATTTTAACAAAAAAAAAGATGCAGGTAGCCCAGTGACACAGCCCAAGGAAGCCCACTATGGGACCGGCCTGGGGGGCAGATGTCCCCATCCCAGCCAGCCCCTGAGTATGTGCTTGTATGATATACTAGCACTTCTCCTCCCCACGTCCATTGAGCCTCTAATTCTCAGCTTTCAATTTAGCAGCATGAGTCAGCAAAGCAATAAATTAGCTAGACTGAGCCACATGAGCATGCAGTAAGGACTACAGTCGCAATAACTGTAGGAAACCATAGAGATAGCCTTACTTGTAAAACAAACATAGTTTCCTGTGTGACTGTAATGTCAATCTTTGTGTGAAATTTCCTGTGCACATTACAATTGAACTTACTGGAGAATAAGAAAATGACATGTGGGCAGGGCCGAATTAAGACAATGTAGGCCCCTGGTCTAAGAGTACTGTGAGGCCGCCAGTGATTTGTAAAGACCCCTTTCCTGCCTCAATTTATCACCCCCGCTCCTAATTTACTCTCAATATACAGAAAAAAACTTAGCTGGCCCTCTCCTCAGGCTCCGGGCGGCACCTCTCCTTTCTCCTTTCTTCTTGTCCTGCTGTTAGTGAGGGCGCAGTGGTCAGCGAGCTGCTTAGTAAGGCTCACGAGACTTCTTCACTAAGCAGCGACTGCGCACTGACAGCAGGGCAGCTAACAGCATCAGATTTACCGTTAGCTGTGTCTGCCTAACAAGAATGAATGGAAGGCAACGGCAGTGACAGTCGGGGGAGTGGCCATCCCCCACCCGACTGCTGACATTATTAAGTAAAAATCTTTGTTAGGACCCCTAGCTGCCCGAGGCCCCAGGAAGCCCATTATGTTAATCTGGCTCTGCATGTAGGAAGAGCTCTGAAAGACCAGAGCTAGTGATGGCTGCAGTTAAATACTTCTTCACCAGTTCCTAGCACCATTCCAATTGCGCAGGCCAGTGAGTGTAGTGCTGCTTTGTATGTATTGCCTCTCCATCCTGTGAGATAGAAGGATCCCTAATCTGCCCCCCCCCAAGTGATTCCATAAGGCAGTGTTTCTCAACTCCAGTCCTCAGGACCCACTAACAGTGCAGGATTGCCAGGTGACCAGTGAAATAATTATACCACCTGCTACACTGTGACAGTCAGTAATGAATACACCTGTGCTCCAGTAAGGAGATATGGAAAACATGTACTGCTAGGGGGTCCTGAGGACTGCAGTTGAGAAACACTGCCATAAGGAGTAAGGAAGAACGTAAGTCATGCTGCCAGCACTTCACACTGAGGCAGAGCAGGATCCCCACTCCTTCCAGCTTATAAAGCCTACAGTAGCATGGGCTAGTAATAGCTACTGGATTTTTTTTAGACTTTATTTAGAATAAGATCAGCAAATACAATTAAAATAGAATATGCAATAGTAGCTGGGGATAGAGTGGGATTTTTATCCAAGAGGCCCAACTGGAAATGAGCCTAGAAAATTGTGGCTGTCAATTTTATTCTATGATAGACTCCTAAGTATATGGTTAATTAAATGTCCAGGTTTCTAATGGAAGCTGGACATGAGCATTGAGGAAGAATGTCCATGGTTCCCAAGTTTTAAGAGGAGTAATGGAGGAGTTATGTTGTGTGCTGGTAATAAACTTAATATGGTGATTATGCCAGATTCATTTAAGGACAATATACCTCGAAAGCACCGAAGACGGTTTCCAATCTGCCACTAGATGGCAGATGGTGGCTGACATGAAGTGTCTTATTAGTTTGTTCTGAAAATTGTTGGCAAATGGAACGCTAAGATGGAGGAGCAAGAACTTGGGAGAGAGGAGAATGTCTAGCTGTATGAGTTTTTTTGATATCTAATTAAAATGACAAGAGCTTGGGACAAGTCCACCACATACGGAGGAACAAGCCTTCCGTTTGGGCAGCCTCGCTATTTGAGATATCTGGATTTAGTCTATGCAACCTTGCTGGTACGTAGTACCAGCGATATAGCAACGTGCATACGTTTTCATGTACATCTTCATTATCCAGGCTGCCTCCAAGCTCTGCCTCCCATGCCAGTTCATGCGGATCCATGCATTTCAATTATGCATATAATGTAGATACTAGACTTTCTACTGATGTCTGCCACAGGCTGAGCAATTCACTGGTGGCTAAGGTTCTACTGGATAGACGGTCCTTTATTTTACTATGGAGGTATCTGATTTACAGGAATTTCAATTATTTTTAGGAATATTAAAATTTGCCTGGATATCAGCAAAAGATGACAAGAAATGCTGTATGTAATGTTATTCACACCCTTAATGCCACTAAGCAGCTGTGGTTACAAAGTGTGTTCAGGGGGAAAACCGTAGACTATCATGACACCAAAGAAAAAAGAAAAAAAAAGCCCATAAAGCTCTTGGCTACAAAAAATATATAATGATGAATAACATAAAACTAGCAACACTTGTGAATTGCTACCCAGAGCCAATAGTATTCTTCAATTAGGTGGTGTGCATTTTCATGTCAAGTGATTTATATATTATTTATTAACAATTTTTTATATAGTGCCTGCATATTATGCAGTGCTTTACAGAGAATATAGTCATTTACATCAGTCCTTGCCCCAGTGGAGCTTACAATCTAAATTCCCTACCAGACAGATGGGTTAATTTTGTCAGAAGCCAATTAACTTACCAGTATGTCTTTTGACTTATGATATCGTGAGCCTCTGGGCCACATTGTGTTAAGCCCCCTAACCTTTAATGTCACAAATCCTTATGGTTTTTGTGGAGGAAATGTGACTTATTTTAAAATAATATTTTTAAGAATGCTCTAGTGCAACAGAACCCAGTAGTCTCTACAATACAGGTTCTGGTAATTTTAGCAGGTTTTAGGGGTTTTAGTACATCTCATAAAAAACATTTTACACATATTTAAAATCATGTTTGCAGCAGATTCCACATTTTTTATTTCAATAACACTTTGCATAAAGAATGTGCAAAATTCCATAAATTTTATTAGACATTTATGAATTGGTATAGATATTGAGCAATATGAAATATACTGAAAACACAATGCATTTTTCTATTTAGATGTAGATCACTAAATATAAATCAGTTATTGTATTTGGTGTAGTGCAGGGCCAGATTTACCGCTAGGCAGCCTAGTCACCTGCCCCAGTTCTCAGGGGGCCCGCGGCAAAGCAGATGGGGTGGGGACAAGGAAAAAAATAAATAAATTGTGGCCTCTCCCCCGACTCGCCGCACCCTTTTTTTTCCAAATAGGAAAAACATTTCAGGATCCAGACAAGCAGCAACTGATCTAAAGACACAGCAGCCACAAGTGGTGAAAGTGACGAGAACAGGTAGGGGAGAGCAGGACAGTCTGCCAACTATCCTGAATCTGGTGGGATTTATATTATGAGGAGGTCTGACTTGTTTAAATGTTGCACTATGGGATTCATGCAGAAGACTGACATATTAACATGATTATTACATTCCAGCACTTTTTCATGTTTCTGTAGGTAGAGGGCTGCAATCAGTAACTGTAGTGGCGGACGGTCTATGACGTGGTGTTTTTTTATTACTGGGCTTGCTAACTCTGAACTGCAGTTTATTGACATGTTAATTATGATTAAGTTTAGTTAAAGATAAAGTACAATTCATGTTAATTGAAAGGTAAGCAGTGGTGGAAGTGGGGTGTATATGGTGGTATGCCATTCTGCTACTTATCATACTGCCTTTATTGTAAAATAATAAAATTCCATTTACTTGTTTACATTCCCATTACATTTTTCATACCGCCACTTCTAAATTTCCACTTCGACCACTGAGCTTAATATTCATCGTATGGAGTATATGACCAGTATAATTCAAAATTCTGCTAGATCCTTTGACAAAATATGGGGTCCATGGTCATTATTAACTGCTGGGACCGCAGTGTGATGCAGTGCAGAGCCGTAACTAGGGTGGTGCGGGCGGTGCCGCCGCACAGGGCGCAAGCCCGAGGGGGCGCAGCAGCCGCCCGCTACCTTCCCCTTTGTGGCACATAGTAGAAAAAAATATAAAAAAAATTGTTCCCTCCTTACTGGTCTTCCCAAAAACAGACTCAAACCCCTAAAATCTATTTTGCATGCTTCGGCAAGACTGATTTTCCTTGCAAATAGCTATTCCTCTGTTGAATCACTCTGTATGTCTCTACACTGGCTGCCTGTCTTCTACCGAATCCAATATAAAATACTTTTACTAACCTACAAGGCCATCAACAAAGCTGCACCAACATACATCTCCTCTCTTGTCTCAAAATATCTCCCAACTCGGCAACTCCGTTCTGCAAAAGATCTGCGTCTCTCATCCACCCTCATTACATCCTCCCATTCCCGGTTACAGGACTTTTTTCGGGCTGCACCCACTCTATGGAACTCTCTCCCTCGCACAATAAGACTCTCCTCTGTTCTACAAACTTTCAAGCGTTCTCTGAAAACCTACCTATTCAGACAAGCGTATAATATTCCTCAACCACCATCTTAACCTCACTACCTTTAGCCTGTTACACAATTTCACACAAGACAACTACCCCCGGACCAACATTATTGTGTGACAGGATCATTTAGCTTATGAGTCACCCTACCTTTGCAGTCTGGCTGGGCCAAGATGCAAAATGTATACTTAACCTCATGTGTCAATCTCCCATTGTCCCATAGATTGTAAGCTTGCGAGCAGGGCCTTCTCACCTCTTTGTCTGTTTTACCCAGTTTGTTTATTAGTTTATTACATTTGTCCCCAATTGTAAAGCGCTACGGAATATGTTGGCGCTATATAAATAACTGATGATGATGATGTGGCCCCTCCCCCGACTCGCGGCTCCGCCGTCCCGCGACTCCTGCAGGGGGGGCAGGGGGCATAATGTTATAGATTATATTGTGCATAAGGCATGTGTAATATCATGCAGCATGGAGGACCAGGCAGACTGTTACTGAGGAGCACAGCGTAGAAAGTGACCTATTTATATTGATACGTTTACCTGATTTTACACGGCCAAAAGTTGACCACTTCAAAGTCCAATTTTATCACCACGTTTGGCCTTAACAGCATGACTTTAAAGGCAAGATCCCGAAAGAATAAGTTTTAACAGTTTTCAAACATTATGTTTTTGCAGGGTGAGGCTACACAGTTAGCAATGAACTCTGATACCCAGAGTGACAGACAGCACACCCTCTACTGCCAGTGTGCTCAGCCTGTGGTGTGGAGGGGTTCAGGCAGTGGAAGATTCAAGGGGGGGGGGGGGAGGCAATCGCCCCCCTAGCAGTCTTTAAAATGTAAAGACTAGATGCCGATCAAAGGGGCGTGGCCAATCGCGACCAGGGGGGCGGTCCAGCCGGGACTAGCTAATCAGACTAAAGGGGGCGTGACTAACAAAGTCTAGTTCCGCCCCTGGGTTCAGGATCCTGGGAAATGTGGCTGTGCTGTGGGTAACAGAGAAGCCTGGGATGTGGTGGAGCTTTGTCAAACACACTGATGTCTAAAGTAGAGGTAAGTGCTGCCTGGTGTGGGACAGCAGTGTCAACCATAATATGTAGTGGCTACAAGGAATTTATAGGGGTACAGAGTTTACAAGGATTGCTGTGTGATTCAGCCAATAATATGGGTGTACATGGGTTAATTAGTTGTTATTGTTGGGAAGTGAGGGTATAGAGGTACCTGTAAAGTTACTTGGGCTTGTCAGCATGGTGAGCGATGGGGTGTCAGGAATTATGGGTCTATAATTGTACCATAGTTTTGTGTGTCAGTTCAGACAGTATTTGGAAGGTTTAAGGATGCCAGGAGCTAGTATGGAATTATAGATTATCATGCATTAGTGTGGAGGCGATAGGCTGTGTAGGACTGTACCACCAGGATTCCAGTTGCATTCGTGGTGGGCTTCACTTGCTGTGGCAGATTTCAATATGGCTATTTGCTGTCACACCCCCTTTCATGGGCCATTACCATTGTTTTCCCCTGTGGTACATTCATTCCTCAGTCTGACGAGAGAGAGAGAGATGCAGGTATACAGAGAGGTCAGGGTTATATAGAGATACAGGTATATACAGAGGACAGGGTATATAGAGATGTAGATATATAGAGAGGACAGGGAGTATAAAAAGAGATTCAGGGGGTATATAGGAAAAACAGCGGGTATAGAGAGAAATTCAGGGGGTATATAGGAAAAGCAGGGGGTATAGAGAGAGATTCAGGGGGTATATAGGAAAAACAGGGGGTATTGAGAGAATTTCAGGGGGTATATAGGAAAAACAGGGGGTATTGAGAGAGATTCAGGGGGTATATAGGAAAAACAGGGGTTATAGAGAGAGATTCAGGGGGTATATAGGAAAAACAGGGGTTATAGAGAGAGATTCAGGGGGTATAGAGAGATACAGGGGATATATAGAGATGTAGAGGGGACAGTGTATATAGAGAGAGATACAGGGGGTATAGCGAAAGATACAGAGGGAATTTAGGGATTACATAGAGAGAACGGGGTATATATAGATGCAGGTATATAGAGAGATGCACATATATAAAGAGATATAGGGGGTATATAGAGATGCAGGTATTTAGAGAGGACGAGGGGCATACAGAGAGCCCACTGCAGCACCACACTACTCCCCTACAGCTGTGCACCTACCACCTCACACTACACCCATACAGTACTCTGCTACACCCCTCGCACTGCACCTCTACAGCACTGCATCTACCCCTGGACACTACAGCTCTGCCCCTACCACCGGACACTACACCTCTACAGCCAGTGCCGTAACGAGGGTGGTGTGGGCGGTGCAGTTACACAGGGCATAAGGCCAAGGGGGCGCAGCAGTCACCCGCTACCTGCCTCCATACCTGCCTCCAAGAGAGAGAGAGACATTCACATTCACTTACAAGACTTTGAAGCTTCAACCCTTAAGTCCCGCAGTGGAACGCAAATGCCGAACTTCCTGTCAATGGAATGCACATTGGGGGACTTGACTTAAAGGTTGAAGCTTCAAAGTTATGTAAGTGAATGTCTCTCTCTCTCTCCCCCCCAATGAAACATATCACAATATATTAAACTCACTTAAACCTACACATATTAACTGCATAAAATATTACAATACCTATCGCTATATATTTTTGAAATATACCATTGTGTGTGTGTATATATAACAATTCTTTCACTAAAGTGCTAGCCACCCTCACTTGTCAAATGCCACTCTCACTTAGATGGGGGGCGCCGGTGCCCTGTCTTGCCCAGGGCACCAAAATTTCTAGTTATGGCACTGATGCAGTGTAATAATAAAGGAGGGCACAGTGTGATGAGAGGGACAGTAATGAGGGGCCACAGTGTGATGCAGTGTAATGATAAAGGAGGGCACAGTGTGATGAGAGGGACAGTAATGAGGGGCCGCAGTGTGATGCAGTGTAATGATAAAGGAGAGCACAGTGTGATGAGAGGGACAGTAATGAGGGGCCGCAGTGTGATGCAGTGTAATGATTAAGGAGGGCACAGTGTGATTAGAGGGACAGTAATGAGGGGCCACAGTGTGATGCAGTGTAATGATAAAGGAGAGCACAGTGTGATGAGAGGGACAGTAATGAGGGGCCGCAGTGTGATGCAGTGTAATGATTAAGGAGGGCACAGTGTGATGAGAGGGACAGTAATGAGGGGCTGCAGTGTGATGCAGTGTAATGATAAAGGAGGGCACAGTGTGATGAGAGGGACAGTAATGAGGGGCCGCATGGTGATGCAGGAGGAGCTTACCCTTCTACTTAACTATAGGAGTATAGGCTATGCTAAAAAATACAGTGCAATGGATTGTTTCAGGGAGGAGGGGGAGGGGCAAACCAATATCTTGCCTAGGGCCCCATGAGGTCTACATCTGGCTCTGATGTAGTGGTGACTATGCAAACTATGTCAAGTATATATTTTACACTCCTATCCCTAGTGGGCGGGATTTGTGTTTGGACGTAAGTCCCTTTGTATGCTGTATCTTGCATGAAATAGCCATGCGCGTGCTTGGAAACAGACCTTATGCCATTAAATGCAATTAAACACACTATCATGCAATTCATGCCTGAATGTAAGTGGCACTTACAGTGGCCTACGACTTGAAGGGCGGAATAGGGGAGGGAACATAGGCAACGTACAGTAAGGACGTGCCGAGGGTGTGCTTATGCAGATGCGGTCAATTTAAGTCCTCTATTTTTCTAGAGTACTTTTTTTAGCTGTATCATTTGCACCAGCTACAGTGCATGTATAACTGCCGGCTGATAGTGATGACTGGCACAGCATAGACTTTGTATTAAATACTACACGTATCCGTGATAGCATAGAAAATGTGTATGCAAATCATATGTACATTACACATCAACAGCATCATGATTATATGTAATATAAAATAAAATATTTTAAAAATAGATTTTGAAATTCCATATTATATATTTATTAATGATTATACTGTTAAGAGTTGTTAATTTGTATTATAGTTAAAGAATGTTTTTAATGTGTTCTGACATTTTATTGAACATACGCTTGTGCGTACACTGCACTCTGTTCTGTCTGTCTACATACGGCAAGTATTTTTAGGCAGAGTGTGTACTTCCACCCAAATTCAAATCCAAATGTACCTTGTCATACACTTGAATTTGAATAGGGTCAAAACTACGCTCAAGTTCCGTGCTCATTTTTTTATGGGCTTCCCACACTACAGCAAGGTGAGCACCCAGGGCCTGATTCATTAAGGATCTTAAATTAACAAGTATCTTATTTCAGTCTCCTGGACAAAACCATGTTACAATGCAAGGGGTGAAAACTAGTTTTCTTTTTTGCACATAAGTTAAATACTGACTGTTTTTTCATGTAGCACACAAATACTTGATAGCTTATTTGTACACTGAAATTTAAAGTTGATATTTGTGTGCTACATGAAAAAACAGTCAGTATTTAACTTATGTGCAAAACAGAAAACTAGTTTTCACCCCTTGCATTGTAACATGGTTTTGTCCAGGAGACTTAAATAAGATACTTCTTAATTTAAGATCCTTACTGAATCAGGTCCCCAGTGACTAAGTATACTATCAACAAACCTATAACAGGTGGAATTTGTGGAAACATTGGAATGGGAGAGCATTCTAGATATAACACACCAACAAATATATTCTATAGCAGGCTACCACATTAAATACGAAATATCACAGTAATAAGATATAGCTATTCTTGCTTCTGTCATTTATATAAAAAAAAACACTGATTTGCAGCAAGTAAAAGACTAAAAAGGATGAAACATCTCTTGTATCTGTGGGTACATATATAAAGATAAATTACAGTCCCAGGTATCAGGCTCCATATTGGCAAGAATTTTAGTGACCTCTTGTCGCTCTCTTCATTATTGAACGGTGGCTGAGAATAAATCCTTAAAGAGTTGGACACCAGTACTAGCATATTTCACAGAGGAAATATGTGGCTTGCATTATTTTGTCTTTAGTTTTGTAGTATTGCATTAATAGGATTATGTCCCTAAGTATCTGGCCAAGAGCAGCTCTTGGTCTCAGGGCTCTACGTGCCCTATCTATTAGTAGGTCAGCATCGGCGGCCTCACAAAAGATAACTTAAACTGCTGAGATCTGAAGACACTAGGTAGATAATGCAGAATCCAATAACATAGTACTTAGAGATTTTCTGAATGGAGGGTTTTCCTCGCTGCTGGGTAGGTCATTGTAAACAGAGAACACTTTGCAGGATCATTTGTATTTACATTGTAAGAATGAGGAGCTCCAAGCTGTCTTTCAGCCATATTACAGATGGGACTCAGTGGCCATGCTGGCAATGTTGGTTTAAGTTGTGCTATTCAATCATGGGTGGCAAGCCACCAAAGCAGACCAGTGCATTGGTTCACATTTGTTGTTGATTTCAAGCAATCCTTATGTTAGTCTATATTTGAGGTGTTCCGTTTCGTATTATTCTACACCACCATGCTGGGTCAGCAATGTGACCAGACACAGCTTTACCCCTGGACCACCTACAGAATCATAGTTACACGCTAGCATCTGCTCTACCCCTGCTGGGTAGCTACAGCAGCTCCTCTCTCAGTCGTTTCTTAATGTTGGCTTTGTTCATCCATTCTTGATGACAGACCCAGTGATAAGAAGAAACTCTCCCCTCAATAACATGTCAGAGACATGACAAGAATGTGCTGACTATACCGTTAGAGCAGAAATTACAGTATAAATAGGTGGAAAAACTGTGCACAGACTTTCCTTCACATTGTACAAAACAAAACTTGTTTATATTACTGTACTAAGTTTTCATTCTACCAGCTGCTTCAAATTACTGTGAATATAAACAGAACCTCAATAATTTCCACTTAAACTAGCTACTTTATCTGCCACAATGAGTTTATAATTTCCTATAATTGATGCATTGAGGGGTAAATTTATCAAGCTGCAGGCTTGAAAAGTGGAGATGTTGCCTATAGCAACCAATCAGATTCTACCTATCATTTTGTAGAATGTACTAAATAAATGATAACTAGAATCAGATTGGTTGCTGTAGGCAACATCTCTACTTCTCAAACACGCTGGAAACTCGCAGCTTGATAAATTTACCCCTTACAGTGTGTTATAAAATAGCATTGTAAATATTCTGAAAAAGAGTGCAGCATTTTAAAATTAATTTAAAGAATGACATCATGTCTAATAAACAATAACAACCTCCATCCAACTGCACAATATAAATCCCCAGCTGGCATAAGAAAGTTTACAGACAGGATATTCAGTTGTGATAAGTTCATAAAAATTAAATACTGCCCTATAGATTTATCTTCCATTGGTAATTTCTCCATTATTACACTTTCCATTCCTATATAAAATTGATAAAATCACTAAAAAAAAAAGCAAACTTGAAGTTTGTGAGGAGAATTCCAATATTACATGTCAGAAAATGCAGCTCTGATAAATGAATGAGGACTGTAATTTCCAAGAATCTAATAAAAATATAACATCAATCATGTCTTCATTATTCTTATAATATAGCACACTGAAAATTACAGTTGTTATCAACGCTTTAACTGCACAACACTGGATAAAAAATGAGATACTCAAGAAAGGGCTTTAAAATACCGATAAAATAAAATTAGATTACTCTTACGCTTGAATACATATTAGAAATTGTTCAAGATTAACACACGTAGTAGAACACCTGTATTTTATTACTAATGCTACTTCTGCTGCTATATTTTATACTGTGCTTTTTCTGCATATTCACTCTGATGGTTTAACATTACTTCTTTTATATGTAAATGACTCCTTCTGTATAATACATTATGCATGACAGCATCATACGTGCAATATTGTGGTCAGCAAAGTATTTATAGTTACAGCTACAAACTAAAAGGTTTGTAGGCATATGCTGGGAAGAATGGTGGTGTAGTGGTTAGCACTTCTGCCTCACAGCACTGGGGTCATGAGTTCAATTACCGACCATGGCCTTATCTGTGTGGAGTTTGTATGTTCTCCCCGTGCTTGCGTGGGTTTCCTCCGGGTGCTCCGGTTTCCTCCCACACTCCAAAAACATACTGGTAGTTTAATTGGCTGCTATCAAAATTGACCCTAGTCTCTCCCTCGCTGTCTGTCTGTGTGTGTGTGTTAGGAAATTTAGACTGTAAGCTCCAATGGGGCAGGGACTGATGTGAGTGAGTTCTCTGTACAGCGCTGCGGAATCAGTGGTGCTATATAAATAAATGGCGGTGATGATGATATAGGCATACGCTGGGAAGAACGTTTTATGAAATGGGTCATAAATGTGAGACAAACAATTCTGAATGCATGTGCCTCTTGGGCCTGTGGAGAGACTGGCAGATGCAAAATGGAAGAAAATGGTGTGCTCAATTTTTTATTCTTTTTTTGTCAATTAAGATGGTACTTTTGGGCAACTTGCACTCTTCAAATACTAAACCATCCTCCATGTAGCAAATACAAGTGTTCTATTCTGCTCTGTTAAATTGGACCTGGTGGATTATACTGAGAACTGTTTCATGCTGTCAATCACTGTAGGCAGATTTATATGATGAAGAATTGTATCTTGGATTGGACGAGTACCCTCTTCATATCTATTGAATTAAGAGCCATGGAAAACAGATGGAAGAGTAAATGAATGGTTATTAATGGCTCTGAAGCAAATGAAAAGTATGGACAGGTGATGGGAGGTAGATTAGAGGATAAAACTAGGGATGTGCACCGGCCACTTTTGGTGTCTCGTGTTTTGGATTCGGATTTGCTTGAGGTTTTGGGTTCGGATTTGTTTCGCAAAACACCTGACGAAAGGTTTTGGTTCGGATTTAAGGTTTTGGATTTATTTTGAAAAAAAACATAAAAAGTGTTAAAATCAAGTTTTTTGGTTTATTTTCACTCCTACGCTATTATTAACATCAATAACATTCAATAACAATCATTTCCACTAATTCCCAGTCTATTCTGCAGAATCAGTGAACTTTGTAATATTGCAGTACCAATGGACTTATACTGCAGGATTGTTTTTGGATATTCTTTTTTTTATAACTTTTTTAAAAATTTCCGTGCTGTGCTGTGCTTTGTTATTTCCCCAGCACAGCACGAGATATAGCAGGACAGAGGACCACCTAACACACCCTCCCTCTACCCTGATCAATGCCCGAGTGAAGATGGCTGTGACTAGCGGGGAATTTATAGGATCCGAGTATCGCGAGATCCGACAGCGGGATTATGACTCAGAGCCTCGGTTTCAGTTTTGCAATTGGCGGGAATACCCGGATCTGTCTCGGATCAGGCTCGGATCGGCAACGTTCGGGTGGGCTCGGATTTCAGATATCCGAGCCCGCTCATCTCTAGATAAAACAGGGTTAAATTGAAAGATAGAGAGAAGTTATAAAATGGGGAAGCTGGTGAATGCGAGCGGATGGAGTTGAGGTAGAGTTTAAGTAATAGTAGCCAGATGGAAAAGGGTCATCCAGTGTCTGACAGGAGGAGCCAAGGAAACGTGCCTCCCATATAGAGCATAGCAAATATCTCATATTCTAAGCAGAGATTTTTCCTGTTGCATATTCGTTATGTAATTAACAGACAGTAAAGGGTGCTAAATGCTCCATTAGAGAATGCTTCATCTAGATATACTGTGTTCCATAAAATGTAAAATAATTTCACTTTTTATATAGCATGTTCCACTTGTCGAAGTCTCCCCATTAACTCTCGCCATTTATGTACCATGATTTTATGTATGGATTGTTATTTTTGCATGCTTTCTTATACCGTTTGTCTGGTACTGCAGAGTTTTGCTGCCTTACAAATAAGCAAAGATAACGAACGAATATGTGAATTCCGTAAGTGTAAAAGAAACACAAGGTGGCGCAAAAGAGCACATTCACTTTTTCAGACTAAGAGCAAAACATCACAAAAACATTAATATTTCCATGCATTATACTGTGTGAATATATTTGTGATTTATGTTTTTTGTTAACACAATTAATCAGTTAACTCAACAGATTAGTGTTAACAAAAATCAGTTGCATTTTAAGTGGTATACAGCAAAAAAAATATCTTAATAGTGAGCTGTTGCAAATGATGAAATCATATAATTTTATAGACTGCAGTAAACCATAGTCACAATGTTTCTGTTCTGAGTAACTGAATACAGAGCATTGTCCGAAAGTTTTCCAAGTGTGCAGATTGGATGCGGAATTGCTATCTAATGTTTTACTACTTTGATACATGGTTTATCTTTTGTAAAAGTTAAACTTAAATAAAAGTGAATTGGCACCATTAGCCAAATTAGACCAACAAAACCCATCCGGCTTTAAATAGTTAATATGATAATTCACTTTTTTATACAACTACACTCACTTAAAACATATTATTCAGGGCAAGATGTAAGTACATCACATACATCTGTCTTGAGATTTACAGAATTTACAATGTAATGATTGAGGAACAAAGGAGGTCAGTTATTGATATTAACATGCCATTTGAAGCAGAATCTATCTAACTCCTTCTATAAGGCTAAATTGTAAAGATCTGGTAGTATTGCAAAGATACATTTCAATGGGATTGCAATGTTAATTGGCCACATGAGCTTTCCATTTCCAGATCAGCTGATACCTCACACAGGGACTCTGCAATGATAAGCCAATTTGGTCGATAAACAATGACATTGGCTGACCACACCTGGGTGACCAGTATGACTCCACTGTTGCTAATTGGGAATTGGTCAAGGACAGCAAATATTTGTCTCCCACTAGCACTAAAAAGAACGCAAATCAAGACCTGTGAAAGATAAATACCTCAAAAGAACAGCAGCATCCGATTAGGCTGGGTACACACTACAGAATTTGTCATTTACAACGATTTTATGACTGAAGAAAAAAAAAAGCCCTGGTCAGCATGCTGATTCATGCGTACTCACTATACATGTTTTAAAAGATATACCCTCAGATCTGTGCTTTTCATCTGTCATAATCATCAGCTGAAAAGATCATGACTCTGTAAACTCTATGGAGATCCTGATTGTGAGTGCATACACATTGCAGAATTGGGAGGATCTCGTTCCATAGCTAAACAAGATTTATAGTTCTGCTGAGCAATCAAAACAAACGATGGTCAGTGCTTTTGAACACTGATGTGGTATCGGGCTGAACGGTCGTTTATCGGGTGATTGGCCCGATAGTTGGCTGAAAACACTGTAGTGTGTACCAAGTCTTAGTCTACAGAACCCAATTAGTTGTTTATTTTTCACTTGTGTTTGTTCACTAGCAGCCTATGCTCTTTCTTGGTTTTGTTTTGTTTTTTGCTGTTCATTTTCATTTAGCAAAGACAGAAAACAGCAATAACAGTACAGAGAAACAGTAAATAAATCAAAAACAGCAAAAAGAAAAAAAACAAACAAACAAACAAATCAACTACAAAGCACTTGTGTGCCCAGGCCCCTAAACACTTCAAATGCAGTATAAAACTTTGTTGTACAAAAAGTAAAATGTCCCAAATCAGATCATACATTTATTTCATAACATATTACTGCCAGATATTCTACTCCTCATCACACACATTGTTGTAAGCAAAACAAATGGCATCACTTGCACTTAAAAATCACACCCAATACTTACAGTACTTAACACATTTCTTTAATTTAAAGAGGATGCAGTATATAAACCATTTGCTTTCTCTGTGCAACATTTGTTGTATTGTTTTGCATAAAAAATTTTATGTAACCTTTTCATAAATGCCCCCAACAAAGCATACATCTAGTACCTATGTAAAGAGCTGAAACTTTATTGTGGCAAATGCAGTCTGCAAATAATGCACTAACATTTCACGTTCTGACATGAACACTGTAATATCTGGATTTGTCACAACACAAGAAGTAAAACATATATCACATACATGAACTATAAGTGTGAAACGTCTGTGTTATGGTCAAAGCAAAAAAGGTGATTTGTAGCAATTTAAATCCAGTCAAGTTGAAGGCAAACTATACTCTTGTTGTACAATAGACTTTTTTACATGTGAGCATGCGCACGAACCACTAATTTCAGAACTAGAGCACCATGCATACTATACGCAAAGAGGGCGATTTGTGTTCACCTTAATATGAGCCCCTGAGGCTTTTATTCTATAGTAATGCATGTAACAGTAAACATTAGCTTTCCTTGTCTAGCCTGCCGTAGACAAATTAAAGCTAAAAGCTGCTTTTTTTACTATGCTCTCATGTAGAGTTGGATGCATGTGATCTGAACGAACACATACAAATATATGCAAAAAAAAAAACATACTTACGTAGTTATCTATCTCAAGATACATCCATGTCAAAAACAGAAGTATTTGTTAGGTGTACAAGTGTGTATCATACCTCCCAACATTTAGTATCCCAAAAGTGGGACATCGTAAGCCACGCCCCTGTTCTGAACAAACTTCACCAGATCTGTTGACCTCTGTCCAAACTCCACCCACTTTCCTGTTAAATCCCAACCCTTTTACAGTCTGCTAACCTGAATGTCCCTCTAAAATCGGGGCCATTTGGAGGTATGGTGTATAATTTAGAAATGCAGCTTGACAGTGTTAATGGTAAATGCTAAAGTCACATTGCCATATTTATACACAATATTACAATGAAGTGCCATATATACCACATAGAATATTGTTTTGACAGGTATTAATAAAACATCTTTTGTCTAATACTTTTAAAACAATTTTTTTTTCCTGCACTAGTCCAATGCAAATAAATGACAGTGACTTGATATAGTAAACGCTGGTGGGTCCAATACACAATGAGACAATCAGAAGCAGCTAGATAGTGATGTTGATGTAATCACCATCACTGTGTATTATTGCACCAGCCTTCCAGTACAAAAAGGTAGAAAAGGTAGATCTGGTGATCATTGTCTGTTTGTGTTACATGAACACGCGCTTGCTGTACTTACTTATGCCTGCCTGACCCCATTCTGCCCATCCTGATGTAAAAGGCGCAAAAATCTAGGTACGGACGTGTGCAGTACATACGTGTGCAGTATGGCAATGTGTACTCTAAATGAACCACTATGTGTACTGCACTTTTGCACTTTGTTAGTAAATAGCCCACAATGTGCAATTATATTATATTTATCATTTATCCCTACCTAAAGCTGGGTACACATTACAGAAATTTCGACCAACTTTTTATGCCGAGCGATTTTACATGCGATCGATGTTCCGATCGCTCGGTCCATGGACTGCATATACACTAGCCTTGTTTAGGACGAGAAAGGGAAGAGCGGACTTTTTACAGCCATGTTGTCGTGAACAATGATTTAAATTCCGTACACACTGCAGCGACATTTGCGGGGAAATGTACGAGATACCGAAGACATTAGCATAAAGGGGCAGAGCTTTAGCTATAGTTAACTCCCTTCATTTCTATAAAATAGAAGTTTAGTAATATACATTACATTTAGAAAAACATTTAACTGCTAAAGTGGAATGCAATGAATATTCCCTAATAATAAATAAATAATAAAACCCCTTTGTATGTAATGGAATGCTCCATTTTTGACGTGCATCATCACTGATTGGTCCACAGCAGAAACAAACGCCCATGTCTGAGTGTATAAAATGACAGAGGAACCTGTTTGGCGCCGAGGAGCGTCAGAAGATGGAGACAGAGAGAGTGACAGTGGGGGTTGCGGGTGAGGAGAAGGTGTCAGTGGGGGTTGCAGCTATGGAGACGGAGATAGAGTCAGAGATGGTGCTGGAAGGGCCAAAAAATTTTGGAAAAGTTAAGGTGGGGGATGGAGATACTCAAGAAGAGCAAAAAGCAAATCCAATGAACCAAGAGCGGTGGAGATGATGGTAAAAGTACTGAATCAGGACGACATTAAAAAAGGTCAGTAGCAGATGTAGTGTACCTGTATTGTAGATGTAGAAGATGTGCTAAAATGCTAATTTATAACCTAATTTTTTATGTCAGAACGAAGATTTAACGATGAGAAGGCCTGTTTAGATACCACTGATACCACTAATGTTAGCAAACAAGGAGAAATTGAACAAGAAAAATATACTAAAGAAGTTCTACACGAAGGTATTTCAGAGACATGTGAATGCTTTGGGCACATACCTGTACCGTTATAATAACAAAAATGGCGCCTGTTTTCCAGAATGCTCGGAGGTTAAGCCCGCTACTATTGCGATTTCGCCACAGGGACCAAAATATAGATATAAACTGATCTCGAGCAGTGTGAAAGGTAAGAAAAAGAGAGTATTTATGAGGTAGATTGCAAATGACATATATAGAATTTAAATGATAAACATTTTTATTTCCTTGTTTCGTAGATAAAGAAATCAAAGGGAATGGAAACGACATCAAGACCTGTTCTTCCACAAACCAGTAGCACCTTTAAAAATACCTTAAAAATAATACTCTGCAGTACTCAGCTCTCTGATTGGTATGGGCGCGCTCACTTCTCATGCGGAGCTTTCTGACAGCTTTGTGTGTTACAATTTGTGCACTTTTTTCTTGCAATAAAAATGTTGCTTGAACACTGTGTGGTTTATTCTGGGTACTTCACAATTACAGGTTAATAAAGGTTAATATAAATGTAATAGGTTATAAAGGTATAAGTGTATAAAGAGTAAATATGAATACAGACACAAAGGGTAATAACACATGTGCTTTACACAAGTGTAATGGTCTGCAGCCAGGCAGGTGCAATATACATCGATACAAAACACAGTGATGTGCGGATTCCGCACCACGTGGGACTGGGATTGACATAGAAATTTACATACACACGCCCCCCAGGTCGAGGAAGTATCGGAGGATTGTCGTGGATCCGTCGGAAGTTCATACACACTGCACAGTGGTAACGAGATTGGAACGAAAATATTAAATGGTACGACCAACCAAATGAGGCGAGAATCGTCCATTTGGGCAGACTTTCGACCATCGTGTAACTGTACACACTAACCCGACTTTTGAACGAGCGGTCGTATGTCGGCAGTTTGAGTCGATTATTGGACGAAAACAGTGTAGTGTGTACCCAGCTTTAGGGTAGTTTCTTCCCTTTTATTTCCTATGTTTACTAGCCTCAATGCATTCCCTTTTTGCTGAAATACAATGTGAATACAGTACATTGCACGGTTTGTAGGTTATCATCTATTCTGCAGTTTCAAAACATATAGGATGTTCACAATAATTCTATTGCACAAAAAAATAATCTCACAGAGTAAAAAAGGCACCTAGAATATATTAACATTTAGAACGCAAGCTGTGGGAATGCTCAAGTGATACAGTACAGCCAGGTGATACATCTATCCTCGCTAGAAAATGCTTGTGTAGAAAAAAAGTACAAAAATAAAAATGCAGCTTTTTTCCAGCATTATTCACACCCCCAAAAATATCCTGTGCATAGATGTAACAGAGAAAAGATATCATATTAGCAAAAGTGACACTCTTTACACAGTGTCTCTTAACAATTTATTTGTCTTTGTACATATGCAATTAGTCTTATCCACTTAACCAGCGAGTACTTTAAAGGGACTTAAAGGACTTGAAATCCAATCCATGCTGTAAATTATGGCAACTGCAGATTAGCTGTCTGTCTCTCCATGCACATTTTCCATGTGCACCTTGAGGTAGTCGTTTCTTGTAAACTTTTTGTGGCAAAGCTGGCACTCTGCCATAGGGCGATTAGGGTTGTGAGTCAACTTGTGTCGGATCAACATTTTTTTGAGGCTGAACGATAGGTCACAAACCTAAAAATAAAATTAAAACAAATACATGAAAAAAATAAAAATGTGCCCTCCGTGTGCCTTATTGAGAGTCAACAGTAAACTCAGCTAGAAGGTGCAGTGTTGCTCCTTGTTAAAGCCATGTTGTACTGCAGGGGGCACATTTCAGATATACACACACACAATTAGAGCAGGGAGCAAGGGCGCACGTAGGGGGGGTATCTGGTTCTCCAGAAACCCCTCCGCGAACGAATAGGCACTAAACATTGCCCCTACACAGCAGCACTGTACTGTACAGCAGCCGTGGCGCTGTCACAGAAGCTGTATTGTACTACAATACAGCACTGCCGCGGACGCTTCTTTGACAGCGCCGTAGCTGCTGTACAGTACAGCCAGGGCCTGATCAGCCAATAGGCTGCAGCCTGGGGAGCTGGAGCCTGGGGGGCGCAGCGTCACGGAGATTAATTTTTTTTCACTGCCTTTTTTTTTTTAAATTTAGGCAGCGCCGGGCCTGCATCATCGGGATCGCCCCTGGTGTAAAGGGGGCGGCCCGACTGTCACTACTACATGACAGGCAGTCTGGCAGCGATTGCTGCTAGCTGCCTGTCAGGACGGCCGCGGGAGCTTCTTACTGTGGTCACGTGACATCAGGACTTCCGCATCTCGCGTGACCACAGTAAGAAGCGCCCGTGGCCGTCCTGACAGGCAGCTAGCAGTGAGGAGGGGGGGGGGGGCGCTGCGGCGGTAATAGCCTAGGGCGGCTGGTACCCTTGATCGGGCCCTGGGTACAGCATCGCCAAAATGGAGCTGCCGCGCATGCGCAGCAGCTCTCTGTCTCTCTCTAAATATTTTTTTTGCGCGGGAGAGCAAATCCCCCCTTAAAAATCCTGCGCTTGCCCCTGGGGAGGGAGGCAGATCCTAGCTTCCCCTGAACTGTAAATTGAAGTGTTAAAATATTTTGCCCAATATTTTTGTGGTATTGTTTAGAATGACAGAGGCTGAAATGTCAGACTTCCACACTACACACACAATACCTTCACACAATTTTATGCTGTCTTGCTTAAAGTTTGAAAACACATGGTAAGACTATAAAAAAAGGTAAAACATACATCACATTGAAACGGTTTTTCTCCGGTGTGTGTCCTCATGTGCTCATCTAGTCCCCGTTTCTGGCTGAAAGCCTTGTTACACTCCGTACACTGATATGGCTTTTCCTGTATCCAATGACAAGATGTGAAAGTGAGTTTACACAGCACTCCATAGTGACTTCAATTCCTTGATTTCTGGTACAAGGATTCTACGCTTTCTCTGGGATTTATAGAAATAAAATAAAGAGGAAAAATACACTTGTAATACTGCAATTTGCACAGTAATATAGCTGAACTAGACGTTCTCAATAGATCTACTTCCTCTTGCTTCACTTACATGACTAAACACAGGCATGATATTTTTGAACATACATTTTATCACTAACACGACTGTCAGAATAAAAGAGCCAGCACTCCACGCCATTGTCTTGTCAGTTCATTTTTTATCTTTACACCAGCTCATCGTCTATCATCTCACAAGGAATTCAAAATATACGTAACATGCATTAAAAAAAGATTAGGATAATTTCCTGAAATGTGAGAAATAAATGGGAAAGATGGATGTCTCTTAACAACCGATCTACAATCTGAAGAAATAATACAGTTAAGCAATATAATCCTACATAATAAACAGTGTAATATTATATAAGTTCTTTCAATGACAGATGTTCAGACAGATAGGGTGAAACAGGGGAAGCGTGTGTTGCAGCAGGAGAATGGTGTCATGGAGAAAGCAGCCTTATATGTCCTAAGGCAATAAGTGCTTTAACCCTGGTGATCAGCAGTGGGAGCGAAGCACCTTTAACTGTAAGCTAAGTGTCTGCCTTTCACCTTGGTTACCTGGGATGTGTGTTATGTGTTGAAGCATTTCCTGCCTTTTTCTTATTAGTTGAAACTCTATTGTGATGGCTTTCGTAAATAATTTGAGCATCCACATTTAATAAATGAAGATTGTAGTATTTCAAATAAATGAGCAACGTATGGAGTGAGTCTGTGTGGAGATTGCATGCTCAACCCGTGCTGGTGTGGGTTTACTCTGGGTGCTCCGCTTTCCTTCCACAATCCAAAAACACACTGGTAGGTTAATTGACTTCTGTCAAAATGAACCCGAGTGTGTTTGTGTTCATGTGATAAGGCATATAGATTATAAGTGATTAAACATTCTCGTTGTGTAATATGCAGGCTAATATAAATGCTAATAAAGGTTAATAAATGTGATTATTTTCAGTATCCGTAGTTTCACAAAAGGAAGAAAATCCATTGAATACTACCTAAAAATGAGGCTAGGACTTATGTTAAAGGCAACATGTTATCATGGGAGAATTAGGTTTTTAACATAGTACCTAGTGCATTATGTAAGTGTTTCCTACAGATCAGAAGAGAACAGATAAAACAAGCATGCAGGCTAGGCTGGAGTGTATGCATATATCTGACATTCTCATGTGCAATGGCTTATATCTGCTTATAGCTCGTTAACTGAACAAAATCTATGCAAGAAATGAAATCAGTAACCAGGGTACACCTCTGTCAAATCTACAACTAAGTCTGAGTCATTATATAACTCCATGGGGGGGGGGGGGATTCAATTAGCCACAAAAGTGTCCCTGGAACGTCCGTAGATTTCACAGAAATCTCTGCTCATTTTTCCTCGCACCCCATAGAGGTGAGAGATGAGTGATGAGCGGAGATTTCTACCGTAGTTGCAGTCAATGTGCTGTCCGGGCGCCACATTGCTGGACAATTGAATTCCCCCCATGTATCAGTTCTTGTAATTTATCATTTCAAGAGACATCACCCATATTTATCATAACTGTGGCTGCGTTACTCATTGAAAAAAACATTCCAGAATTAGATGCTCCCCAAGACTGATATTCCCATCACTGAGCACATGGTTATGCATCACTGTTGAGCTCTATCAAAGTTGTGCTCTGATGACCAGCATTGGGTCTCAGCACATAGATTAAAGAACAAACATAGACATCTGTTCATGGTGGAGATTTTGGTCTATGGTGACACGGGGATGACACTCTATTCTTAAGAGTCTGGGACTACTGGAATACTGCTATTTATGTTCCACCCTTAATGCAGAACTTATCTTAGCTGTTTCTCTGTTCTTTTATTATTATAGCACATTATTAATTTTTCCCATATTATGTCACAATTAAAATAGTATTGCAAGTAATAATGCATTGTAATTGTTACTGTAATCTGCAGTCATTGTGTTTTTTTAATTTTACATCATTATGACATTGTGTGAAAACTTTGGAACTTAAGTCATTGAGTTGAACACAAAAAAGCTGTGTGAATCTAGTTAGAATAAATACAGATTGATGTATTTGCATTTTTTAATTTACATCAGTGCATTTGATGTTTTAGCGCTGCAGGTCCCTAAGTCAAGTTTAAACCACTTCTCCCTCTATCTGGATAGCAGAATATTAAAGATTGACCTTGTTAGGAAAAATACATCAGATTGTGCTTGTAATCCTTCAAAGTGAAGTACTCATTAGATGAACCTTTTAACTGTTGCCTTTAGGAATTCTCAGTTTAGATGGAACAATGGTTTTAACATGTTTGTGTATTTTTAGATTGATGTTAGTGAGATATGGATCAACAAAACTGTTTATATTTTTGATTATAAGGTACTTTCTGTATTATTTTTGCCGACTTGGTATATACTGTCACATAATTGTACTACTTTATACAGTAATATCCACAATACACATTTATTTAATGGTATACTTTGATGGAACATATTTGCTACAAACCCTTTTGAATAATTCCTCTCAATTGTTTTCTGCATAATTTATTTTATTAACTCTTTATACTTGTAGTTACTTATGAGAATGAGATTCTCATAGAAACACGGCCATGACATATCACTATGAATATAATAACTAGTGTATATTATATTTCACACAATGTAGGAAGCAAACAAAACATAAAACAGATATGTCCATCCACTAAAAAAATATGATTTGGTTTTTGATGAAACCATTTTACAGAAAAAAGCGGCATAAACTGAATTGAAGATATTTGTTTCCATTTTAAATCTAGGTGATATGCATTTTCCCCTATTGACATAGCAGAACTCATCACTGAAAAAACATGGAATGCTGTTTTATGGTTTATGAAGACTGACCCAAGTAACACGTTTCCTTACAACTAGTTTATGTTTCCACACTGATCTCTACATCCCTGGAGGGTTTACAGCTTCCTTCCTCTACTGCACTCAGAAATCATACAGATGGCATACTGTCCTCTACAATACCTCTCTTCACATGAGAACATGATAAAATATCTGTAAAACATCTTAATTTATGAAGTAAAAATATTAGGAATAATAAGCCCTGAACATGGGTGTAATCAATTTTTGGCAGTCCCATTATTTTCATTAAGGAGGAGGGGGCGGGGGGGTTGAATTTCAGCAGAGAACAAATATAATATTCACTTTGCACACTGGCATATGCAAGGTAACTAAGTTTTTTATACCACTCTACTCAGTTACTAACCACACTTCTTATTTAGTTTACTAGTTATAAGACAAAATTGATGCATTATAATAAAGTAAAAACAGATAACAAAACATTAATATTCTATAATACGTTTAGTGCGCCAGTATGTGCTGGTCATGTTTTTTGTACTGGAGGCATTTAATTCAAAATAATTATCTTCCTAGTGTTTCTCTTGATATGTCTGGAGTAAGAGAAGCATGTTTTGTCTTACTAAAGGTTGAAAAGCAACATTATAATTTCACAAAGCCATGTTATGAAATAATAATGCCAGAGGGAGTGACCATCCTCCTTGCGTCTTTCCTGTCTGATGATCGGAGCTACAGGAGAAGGAGTCATCTAGAGTATCCCACGATGAGTTGATCACCAAACCAACAGAGCGATCACCGGGCAGCTTTACATGCTGGTGTACTACCTACATCTGGTAGGTGCATTTCCCTAAGGGGTTTCCGTGTGAATTTGGATGGAATAAGACGAACATATTATGAACATATCATAAAGAGTTTACCCATCTGGAGAAATTGCATCTAGAAGTTTTTTACTATACTGGACTGATTTTATGCATATGTTTTACACACATTCAATTTGAAACATAATACGAAAGGATTTACTATATGTCTCCATAACATCTTGGTATTAGGCGCATTCATGGCGGGCTTGTGGTTGTATCTATTGTATTTGTGTATACTCCATTGCGGATAGGAGTATCCGTACACGGGCAGCCTTATATCTAAGTCTTTTTTCTATCTCCTTGAATTGTTGTTTAATATTATAAGTTATATACATGTTAGTGAAATCAAAGGTTCAGGTTACAGGAAATATGGCATGTTTAGTATCATTTTAATCCCCTATTTATCTGCAGTTGTCCGGTTCATTCATCAAAGGGATCGCACATTGCATACTCTAGTTAGCAATGTTAGTAAATAAATGTTTAAAATGATACTGTCTGTGTAATGTAAATAGACTAGTTTAAACTGGATTCTTGGTGGGAAAATTGGAGTGCATCTCCTGGAGAGCTGATCCCCACCTTTGAATATTTTCGTTTAAACTGGCCTATGACCTGCCTTACACTAGACCCTCCTGCAGCCTGGACTTATAGAAGCAAGCCACATCATCTGCATTGTTTTACTGTATTCACTGACTGTATATAAGCAGGGGCTCTGGACCCAGTGGACAGTCTACTTGACCACAGCCTTCAGACCTGAATGACTGTACACTGGATCCAGGGTGCCTGCGATAAGTAACGGCTGTAATTATTTTATTCTGATTGTTTTTCTGCTACTTTTGGCTATTAAATCACATTGTGCTTTGGAACCACATTACGGCAATCGACAATCCTTATTGGATAGCAACTAGATGTGCATAACAAGAGATACAATTTAGATGAATATTTTTTAAAACGGTAAATTCAATTTATTCCCATTGGAGTTGATCCCTTTGTGCTAGAAAGAGCAGCTAAAGTTCAGAATGGATTAAAGTTAAATTATCCCTATGGTAACCGGTACCACAAAGGCGATCTCATAGTAAGACCATATTTGCATATGTAAAAAATTTTAACAGCATATAGTCCCCCAAAATTATTAATAACAATCTTCCATGCTGCCAGCCAGGTTGTTCAGGACAGTTATAGTGGAAACATGTAGTGTGGATCCAAATCATCCTGTGCTCATAATCAGGCATTCTTCAGACACCTACAAGCTTTTAACCGTAAATAAAAGGAACCCAAAACATGCTGGGCCCTTCTAAATGTTGTTACTACAAGCCCATAATTAAATATTTTTTTTAAAGCTAGTGACTTTATTTCTAGAATTTTACCTTATTGTGTACATTTGGGGCTAGATTTACTAACGGCGGGTTTGAAAAAGTGTAGATGTTGCCTATAGCAATCAATCAGATTCTATCTATCATTTTGTAGAATATACTAAATAAATGACAGCTAGAATCTGATTGGTTGCTAAAGGCAACATCTCCACTTTTTCAAACTCGCCGTTTAGTAAATCTAGCCCTTGATGTCTTGTCCAATTTAGGATTCTAGGGGGTGGTATTGGTAATGAATTATCTCCCAACAGCCCAGGGGAGTATGGGAGAGCGTCCAGCTTCTCACATGCAAGGCTGAAGACAGCACACCTTGCTGGGCCCCTTTATTCTAACCTATAACTCTCCAATTGACTAGCTGAAAGGCTAGCTTATACAGCTGGCCTAGTACACAGTGATTGCAGATGCATGGTTAATAGGATCGATCCATAGCTACATAGCTCACCCAGTTAATTGCGTAGACCTCAGGTTTTAACCATTTCCATCAATAAAGGATTTATGGCGATATCTGTCTCATCACTGTAAATACTATGTTTTATGGAACGTGCTCCCTTAATGTTCTTAAACCACTATATATAAAAGTTAGAAAAAAAATGGACACACAAACATGTTTACATATAAATTTTATTTTGACATTTGCACATAACTGATATCTCTCAAAAACTTAAATAAGGGGCATATTTGATGGATAAATTAATTTAGCAAAAGAAGCTAAGAGAAGAATCACAGTTTTTCCCCATGCTGTGAAATGGTCATACCCATTATAGGTGCATCGTCAGAAGCACTATTAAAGTGATGAAGTGTTTAAATACAATAAAATAAGACTGTCTGTACACAGCCTTACACTGAAGCAGTGCTTGGACAGAAGAAAGAAGGACCAGATGTACTTGTTGCAAAAAAATGGTGGAGTACTACATATTATATATATATATATATACACACACACACACACACACACGCATACATACATACATACATACATACACACACACACACACAGTACAAAAGTTTTAGGTGGGTGTGGAAAATGCTGTAGAGTAAGAATGCTTTCAAAAAATAGAAGTGTTAATAGTTTATTTCTATCAATTCTGGGATTACATGAAGAAACAGATGGATTTGAGCAAGCCTACATCCACAGAAGATTTGTGACTAGTTCTCCAAGATCTTCCTGCAGAGTTCCTTCAAAATCTGTGTGCAAGTGTACCTAGAAGAATTGATGCTGTTTTGAAGGCAAAGGTTGGTCACACCAAATATTGATTTGATTTAGATTTCTCTTCTGTTCATTCACTTTATTAACACATCTATTTTGAAAGCATTCTTACTTTGCAGCATTTTTTCATAGGGGAAATGCACTACTCCAGACATCAGGCTGACGACGGTTACAAATGTGACTGGGCCCCTGCACTTAGAGTGTACAGCCCCAATGCTGCTCAGTACTGGACCCCTCCTGGAACCCCTGGACAGTGGGTAATAGGGTAATAAACTCATAGTATAATGCACAAATGCACATAACTTATCATACTCCACCTAGAGGGCCGGGCACAATGCAGATTGGGTTGGGCTTGTAGAAAATGGAAGGGAAGGTTCATTTTTTTATTCTGATAGGCAAGAAATAGCTCAACCTCATGCGGTTTGAGTAATCTCACCTGTCTGAATCACGTCTATTTTAATTTTTACTAATAAGCGTTGGTTTTTCATTCGGTCTAGCAAACCGACACTTGATACATTGCTCGATCTCAATGCATCCCATTTGAAAAAAATCAGGACTGCAGTTTCAAATTGCGCGATTTCAATTGATGCGCTTTGATGTACAGTTTGGCCTTTACTAATCGCAGTGAGCTCTGTGATTTTGCAATGTCTGGTGAATTTTTCTAGAGATTTGGAAAACTGGTGATTTATAGGTTGTTTTGAATGTAAATCACTAAAAAATAGCTATTCATATCAATTCATTCGATATCTTTCAAATAAAAAGCTTATTAATAGTATAGTCACTTTCGTATGGTTTGTGTGAGTTACAAAATAAACATTCCATAAATAAGATACTTCATCCTGTAAGCATGGTCACAAACAAGAGCCTACACTGAATATTCTGTACTGTAACCAAATGCTGTCTCCATCCCAAACATTCTTGCATAGATAAGACATCTATTAAAATAACACTTTCACACACAGCAGGATTTGGTGTTGAAATGACTGGTGAAAGGTGTAGAATATACACTTACAACCTACTTCCTAAATAAACACGCACATAACTTAAGCTCAATTAGTTATTTACCTGAGTAGATAAAATCAGATATTTACAGGATATTTAAATATACCCTTTATAACAACTTGGATGCCACAACAAAGGTAGCTTAGGAAATAGGAAACAGAACTTACAATCTAAAAGGAAAAAGGGATAGAAATAAAAGCCCGGGGAAACCAATGCACGTTGAGTATGTACTATAAAGAAGTTTAAAGAATTTGGTTGGAAAAAAGGATAAAAGATCAAGCAAAGCTATTTATTACACAGCCAAGTTATATGCATGCTTGAAGAGCATACACATAACTTTAGGTAGCATTTAAAGGTTTAAAAACTATGTGTGTGTGTTTGTCTGGTGGTGTGAGGAAGTGAGTTCCAGAGAATAGGGGCAGCTTGAGAGAAGTCTTAGAAGACTGAGTGAGAGAGAAAAGGTAAACAGAATTCATGACATAGCGGAGAATTTATGTTCAACGAGAGACCACAGAGGAGGCTGCTACAATAGTCTAGAAGGCTTATGATGATAGCATAAATAAGTATTTATTATTATTAACCTTTATTTATATAGTGCCTACATATTATTCAGAGCTTTACAGAGAATATTAATCCTTCACACCAGTCCCTGCCCATATATTAATTTTATCATGTGTGACAATGGACCAATACAAGGGATGTTGTTAAGCTGATAATGGGCAACTGAGAAAGCATAAATGTATGAAATCAATGAGTGGGCACAGGAAAAATGCTCTTGACCATAGGGAGCCAGAGAAATTGGGAAAAACAGTGATTTTTATGGCTGGCAAGGAAGAATGACAATGGATTGTACCTATTTCGTGTTATTATTCCTATGTCTTGCTACTTGCCTTCAATCCATCACCATATATCCTCCTTGACTAATTAAATTGGTTTTCACCTTTCAATAACTCCTGTCACAATCCCCTCCCTTCCCACTACTGGGTAGTAATGGGTTCCTTCCCTTCCGCCCAGGTCTCTCCATAGCAGGGGACATATGACATAGCAGCTCTAAGGCTTTTAATTAGAGCCACTAAGTCAGATCTTCTCTGCTGCAGAAAGAGGAGAGCAGCGCCAAAAGGTGAATGGCAGAGGTCCCGGCTAAGTGGGAACAAGGGGACCCTGGTAAATAAAGAAATTGGTGATAGTACCAGGTGACCCTAACCAAAGTAATAGTGGTCAAAAGGAATTATATTTAGTACAGGAATTCTTTAAAGTGGAAGGTTTTTATGTTGAGCAAGCCATAGAGTAAATCAAGTTTTTTTTTAATTTAGTTTGTAGAAATGTCAGATTTGATAGAAATATAAATAATAAACGTTAAATTATTTGTTCAATATTGAAATCAAATGTGTGTGGATCTGATATTTTAATCTATTTAGAAGATGAGAAACATATATTTCCACAAGATATGAGACCAGAACTAATATCGACACAGGGGGTAAAGTGCACACAGATGGCAGGAAGAAAAATACATACACATATTATCTGGCAACACACACAGCGGTGGTGCAGTAACATCCATTTAATACTGTGCATCCTTTCTTCTCAGGGTGCATAAAGCCAAACAACTACAGCGACCGGCATGTCAGAAATGAAAACAGAAGTTTAGTCCTGCAGAGTTTCTACAAAATCTAATTGTTTTTGCTGTTATCCTAATGCCGTATAAATATAAGTATGCCAGTTTAGCAAGATCTCTGTAATATGCATGTGTTCAAGCACAAAAATTAGAAGATATACAAATATAGAGTGGTATAATATAAATATATATACACCAATCAGCCATAACATTAAAACCACTGACAAGCGAGGTGAATAACACTGATTATCTTGTTACAATGGCACCTGTCAAGGGGTAGGATGTATTAGGCAGTAAGTGAACAGTCAGTTCTTGAAGTTGATGTGTTGGAAGCAGGAAAAAATGGGCAAGTGTAATGATCTGAGCGACTGACAAGGGACAAATTGTGATGGCTAAATGACTGGGTCAGAGCATTTCCAAAGCGGCAGGTCTTGTGGGGTGTTCCCTGTATGCAGTGGTTAATATATACCAAAAGTAGTTTAAGGCAGTAGGGCATGAGCATGAGGGCCGGCGACAGGGTCATGGGCACTCATGCTCATTCATGCGCGTGGGGAGCAGGGCCGGATTAACCATAGGGCTAACTGGGCTACAGGGGGCCTATGACATCCAGTGGGCCCTTGAAAGTACTCAGCTGCAGTGTTGATCGGTCGAGGGCGGGGGCCCCCAGCACGATCAGTGCTGCTGAGCACTTTCACTGTGGTCCTTCTCCGGCGCGCTGTAGTCTCCTTACTGAGGAGATCTCGTGAGTCTCACTCTAACGAGATCTCCTCAGTAAAGAGCGTACAGCGCGCCGGAGAAGGAGGTAAGTGCCGGGGGATGGGGGGAGCGGGCAGCTCCGATCATGGGAGGGGCGCGGGCAGCTCAGATCAGGGGGGGGGCCCTCACGGGGGCCCAGGGGCCTCCATTCCCTTAATCCAGCCCTGGTGGGGAGCGAAGCCTAGCCCTTCTGGTGAATACAACAGAAGAGCTACTGTAGCACAAATTGCGAAAAAAGTTGATGCTGGCTATGATAGAAATGTGTCAGAACACAGTGCATCTCGGCTTGCTGCGTATAGGGCTCCGGAGCACCAGACCGGTCAGAGTGCCGATGCTGACCCCTGTCCACCATGCCTACAAGGGGCATTTGAGTGTCCGAACTGGACCATGGAGCAATGGAAAAAGGTGGACTGGTCTGATAAATCACGTTTTCCTTAACATCATGTGGACGGCGAGGTGTGTGTGCTTTGTTTATCTGGGGAAGAGATGGCAGCAGGATCCACTATGGGAAAAAGGCAAGCCAGCGAAGGCAGTGTGATGCTCTGGGCAATGTTCTGTGGATGTTACTTTGACACGTACCACCTACCAAAACTTTGTTGTTGACCAATTACACCCCTTCATGGCAACGATATTCCCTTTCAGCAGGATAATGTTAATGATAAAATTGTTCAGGAATGGTTTGAGGAATACAACAGAGTTCAAGGCATTCTCAATCTGATTGAGCATCTGTGGGATGTGCTGGAAAAACAAGTCCAAGGCATGGGGCCCCACCTCACCACTTATAGGACGGACTTAAAGGATCTACTGTCAACGTCTTGGTGCCAGATACCACAGGACACCGTCAGAGGTCTTGTGGAGTCCATGTTTTGACAGGTCAGAGATGTTTTGGGGACAGGATGGGGACCTAAACAATATCAAGCATGTGGTTTTAATGTTGTGGCTGATCGGTGTGTATATATGTAATATACAAGTAAACCCGTGCATGATACTCATGCATTCTAGTCAAATCAAGCTACTTAAGGTCTTAAAAAGGTTCTTGTCATGCATTTGGGCCTAGCCCAGGCCTCCTCAGGGGAAGAGCGTTACTTCCCGACGCAAGTGCCCTTTTTAATGTGTGTTCATGAGGTAAAATCACCTCACGAAAATGAGTTTTGAGCCCTCAACTCATAAATTTAGCCTTTACTACCCCTCCCACGGGGGGAAGGGGGGATGATGGAAGTTAACTGACTTCACTATTCTATTTTTTTTGTCAAAAAATGTCAGTATACCAAATTTCAGGTCAATTGGATGAGCCCTTTCTGAGAAAATAGTTTTTTCCACACACACACACTAACACACGCCGCTAGGCGTTTACTTTTATATATTAGATAATGCTAAGAATTTAGTAGGTCAGTGTAGTATATAACTCCGCCCAGCAGGTGGCGCTGCAGCTTGTTTTTTTTTTTCCACACACAGACTAACACACGCCGCTAGGCATATATATATATATATATATATATATATATATATATATATATATATATATATATACACATATACATACATACACACATACATATACACACACACATACACGCACACATACAAGCACACATACACACAACAAAGGGCAAGCAGGAGACACTCACAGGGCTTTAAAAAAATGCACATAATTGAAGGAGGGGGGGAGGGGCGGGCGCAGGGGCATGATGCCATAAGTCATGTCAGCAGGCACCACCCACTTCACAAGAAAGATAGACGGGATCCAGAAGGGTCAGGAGAGACAATCCAATTGTAAAGCGCTACGGAATTTGCTGGTGCTATATAAATATATGATGATGACGTGTATATATGTTTATAAT